>NC_067138.1:102325600-102478100 GCF_903995435.1 Acomys russatus
AGACAGCATCTGGAAGGACTAGAGGCCCAGGCCTCCCTACAACCAGATCTTGATTTGTTTATGAGCTCCTCAGTTTCCATTGCCTCACAAGAAGCCTTTGGTGGATTCCCAGAGGTTGCTAGAAGGTAGGTCAGGAAAGAATGGGGACAGTAGGTAATCTTGTCATCCATTTGTACTGTTAGTTCTATGCTAACTTGACACAAGCTAGAGACATCTGAGAAGAGGCAGCCTCAAATGAGAAAATGGCTCGATAGCATCCGGCTATTGGATATTTTCTTAATTAGTGACTGACTAGAAGAGGGACCAGCTTACTATAGGTGGTCCCATCTGTGGGCTTGTGGTCCTATATGAAAGCAGGCTGAGCAAGCCCTGAATAGCAAGCCAGTAAGCAGCACGTTTCCATGTCCTTTGCATCAGTTCCTGCCTCTGTGTCTGCCCTGTTGGAGTTCCTGTCCTGGCTTGTTTCAATGATGGAAGTGTAAGCTGAAGAAAGCCTTTTTTCCCAACTTGCTCTTTGGTCATGGTGTTAGTTGCAGCAACTGAAACCCAACAGAAGATATCATTATGTTATTGTACTCACGTTCACTTGACTCTGCCCTTCTGCCAATTAAATTCTGCAGCAGATTAGTCTCCTCTGTGGCACTGGAAAGTGTAGGCAATGAGCAGCCAGCTAGGACTCTCAATTGCCTCTTTGACAAGCTGGCCAGGACCAGAAGCCCAGAGGCTTCCACTAGAGTTGCTGTGGATAAAAGATAGAGGGAGGTAGGACACCCTTTTAGTCTCCTCTGTGGCACTGGAAAGTGTAGGCAATGAGCAGCCAGCTAGGACTCTCATCTGCCTCCTTGACAGAAGCCCAGAGGCTTCCACTAGAGTTGCTGTGGATAAAAGATAGAGGGAGGTAGGACACCCAGTTCTCCCAGCTCCTGGGTCGGTTCTGTGTGAAACTGTATCTTTTCCCAGGACGTGAAGCTTTTCTACCCTGAAGTATAACGCTAAGAATTTACAGGGGATACTTTTAGAGATAAGGTAGCAACCAGCGCCAATGTCCCTTAAATGTTCCTGAAGATGATTACAGTACCCCTGAATCCAATACTGTTATCCAAATGGCAGCCCATATTCTAGTCCCCTTTATAAAATGAATATTTCCAAGGTCACCAAGGTCATGAGAAGGGATTTTTCTATTTCTGTTATTTAAAGCTTTGTCACAAGCAGGATAGCTACTAGAGAGGGATTCTGGTAAGACTGCATTTGGCCACGCCATGCACACTGACCTTGAACTGCTCTGATTGTATTTTTCTCTTTGAGAAATCTATGCTCAGAATCTCAACAACAGGTGCCTCTAATTTCAGTAGTTGATGCCTCTTAGGTTGGGTGTCACATGGTCTCTGGTAGCAGGACACATTCTGTTTCCCCTTTTCCTCTTGGCATTTGATCAAGCTCCATGGGACAAAGTAGGAACTTGTAAATCCAGGAAAAACAGAAATTGTTACCTAATAAAACACCAACAGACTTTCCAGGCCTCGGGGAGTGTAACACCACTGCCCTTTCTAATTCTTAGACCACATTCCAAGTGCAAAATGGAATCATTTTTGTTTTCAAAGTGATGCTAATTTATTATCCATGGTGCAAATGTTGACTGTGGAAATGAAACTTCAAAAAGAATGTCTGTAGCCCATAAAGCTTGGGGGGCGGGGGATGGAAATCGGCAAGGAGTGAACAGAATCAAGTAACTTCTCCATTCCAAATTGACTACACTCAACAATTCACCCGTTCATTCATTAAGCATTCTATTATTGACCTTCCTAGGTTCTACAAACATATAGATGTTTGGTATGTTCGTTTTTCTCCAACGGAAATGATGGCTGACTCAGAGAGAGATGGGCACGCCAAGGGCTGCCGGCAATGCTGTTGCCTTCATGCATTTGTATTATTAAGCTGGTGGAAATATCAGAAAAGAAGGGGAACGGGATGTTAGGGAAGATATGAATAAATGAAAACATTTGAAAGATAAGAATCTTGAAGGATAATTTGTACAGTTAATTTCAACAAAGCTGTAGCTCTTCCAGGAAAAACTAAAGGTAGATGTGTTGAGGGATTCTACAAAGGATGATTCGAGTTTATAAGGGTTGCCAGACTTATTTTGCCTATTTCTTTCCCCTAAGAATTTTGCCATGCTGTTTCCCAGGAGACTGTAGTAAGTAAAAGTCTCAGTACCTCAAGATTCTGGGGTCACATATGAAAAGGAATTTGCTTGAAAAGAATATTCTCCACAGTTGAGTGGAGAGTGTGATACGACTTTCTCACGTACTCTGGTGCCTCACATTTGACCATGTCCCCTGGAGGGGGAGACCTGGTGGCACTCAGAGGAGGACAGCAGTAGCCAAGAAGAGACTTGATACCCTATGAGAATATACAGGGGGACGTAATCCCCCTCAGGAACAGTCATAGGGGAGGGGAATAATGGGAAAATGGGGGTGGAGGAGGAATGGGAGGATACAAGGGATGGGATAAACATTGAGATGTAACAAGAATAAATTAATAATAATAATAAAAATAAAATTAAAAAAAAAAACAAAACAAAACAAAACAAAAAAAGAGAAAAGGTGTTAAGAGCATAAAAAATATAAACTTTAAAAGAATAGAAGTGATACAAAAAGCCTGGGAAGAGAAATGAGGCCAAGGTAACATGTAGCCATTTAATGTTACTGCCTCTGAGCAGCCAGGTGGCTGGACCCACGCTGCGCATCTGTAAAAGCCCATGAAAGCCAGCAGGGCTACAGGTGAGGTCTTTGTATCCTGTTCCAAGGAATTAACAAACTTCTGGGCATCATTATTCACTTTCTATTTGTATCATTTTCCTTGCTTTACTATCATGTTTTTTGAACTTTTGACTTGTATATACACCATAAAATATATGATTTTAACACTTATCACATGCACATTTTTGTGTAACCATAACAACCATGTCTCTCCACAGTTCTACTCATTACGTGAAACTGTAACTGTGTGGCCAGTAAACAAAACTCTTCTTTCCGTCTTTGTGGGGATTCTTGTGTAATTACATGTCAATCTTTGTAAAGTCCCTCCTCCAAATCTATGATTCTGTGTAACCGAGGGCTTCCTGTGACAAACCTTCCATCCTGAAAAAGTCTCCTAGAAAGCACCTGCTGACTATGTTTAGCCGTCTGGATTCTATACCGAACTTTGTGCCCTCTATAAGAGATACAAAGATAGATGGCTGGAGGGATCTAGTTGTAGAAACTTTGGGAACATATGATTTTCCCAATGTTATGCCACAGCATTAAGTTTTGAACTCGGGTATCAATCTAGAGGATCTGAAATTGTAACCCACACAACTGTTGAGTTAGACAACTATATATTTTTTTTGCTCTTGGTTGAACAGAAAACTTGATGACATCTTTTTACATATGGGTCACAGCAACTCAAATAACAGGTTCATACTCTAAAGAATTACTCTTAAATAACAGCACAGATTAATAATTATAATTAAACTGATAGTTATATTGCAAGATGAATTGAGTAGATAGAAAAGTCTAGACTATCATGGAGTGTTGGAAAGGATTGCAAGAGGTCATACTGTTTTCTTTAGTCAGCTTTTCAGTACTGTAACAAACTATCTGGGGCAGTTAGCTTCAATAAATACAAAATATTTATTTATCTTATAGTTCTGAAGACTCATCATATACTTGCGTATAGCAGGTGATTTCTTGCATGAACACCAAATGGAAACATTGCAGGATGTTCAGGAGCCAACAGTTATGCCTAGTAGCAGAGTGCGGAGAGAGCTGTGTTCTCATAAAACCCACCTTCTAGGGTAACATCTTAGTGACTTAAAGATCTCCCACCTTGCGTGTCTCCCAAAAGTTCTACCACTTCCCAGGCCCATCAACACTCAGCCCAATACCTCAGTGACCAAGGATCCCTGGAGTGAACACCCAAACAACACCCAACCTATAGCTGTCCTTCAGCCTAATCCTAAAGGTTCATGAAAGTATACTTTGCACATAAATCCTAGACACCGAGGAACATATTAAAGACTGAGGCAAGACTGGCTAAAAGGTGACAAACAACTGATATGTTAAGCTTTTCCTGAACCTCAGTGAGAGATGAGACCTTCCCAGAGAGGAATCAGAATAAGCGGTTAGGACATAGGTTGGCTGGAAAGGGAAGCATGATTCTTTTGCCTTGACCAAAAATAAACTCTCCAAGCCGGATTTGTTTGTGTGGATACCTCATGGGTTCTAGGACTGAAACCTTGTCAAAATATTGCCGGTGGGTATGACTCTTGAGGAGATCTATATCTTTCAACAGTTTTTTTATTGTAGTGAATAGAATCTACGTAGCGAGGAAAGGAAAATAGGGAGCCTTGAGGTCTTACTGCTTTCAATGTTTCTATTTTCTGCCTCAAATGTATTTTCTCCTCCTACAATGAGCAGTTCACCACATAACCCCTGCACTGGCCACATTTTCACTGTTCATTTGTGCAGTGGGTGGATGAAGAGAATGTGGGAGGATTAGAATAAGGGCAGGAGAAGTGTGAAGCAGAGATTGATTTCCACTTCCCTAGGAATAGTGCACAGCTTGCAAAGACAGTGAGAACATCCGGCATGCTGACACCATGGATGGCAGGCGAATGAACCGTCTATTACTAGACTCTACCCTGAACAGTGAGTACTTCTGTCTCTCCTTCCTTGAACAACATATGATGCCACAATGTGAGTCCATGTTGGCAGCACTGGTTCCCATGAACATGGAAGGAATTGAAACTGTGTGAGAGAAATGCTTATACAGGGACTGGGGGAAAAAAAGAGCCTCACTGCCACACAACCATTTAACTCTGTCCATGATGGCGGCACAGGGGCAATGTCTATCTTCCCTTTGCAGATTTATTATAAGCATTAAGGCAGAGAACATTACAACATAATTTATCCTGTTTCCCCTTTGGTGTCTCAAATGATTCCAGGAATATATACACTGTTTTTAAATGAGACATCCTCGCTATCTTGAATTAAACTATATTGCTCTTGATCAGCAAATCACTTAGCAGGGCAGTAGTTGGCACCCTGGTAAGTGCCAGGACAATGAGCACTCCATCTCTCAAGGACTCTATGGGGAGACAACTCTTTCATGACTGAAATGGTACAAACAATACAAAAACATACTCTCTATAAACGACAGCACCAAGTACTTAGGGTTTCAGCACTTTGAGTTGGGGGAATCTGGCCTAGAAGTATGGCTCTGCGAATTAACTGTGCACGTCTTGGGCATGTTGTGCAACACCCGGGATTATCTGTTTTCTTAGCTATGGAGTAGAACACTAAAAGCACTTCAAAGCTTTGTGCTTTGCTTGCCACTGTCTTGTGGATAAGAAGACACCAATCGTGCATTATTCTGCATAGCATGTCCCTGGTAAGATATCTTCAACTGGCTAAAACTGACAAGACTTTGGAAAGCATCTTACTCTTGATGGGCGTAATGAAAAAGCATAACCTTGTAGGACCGTATTTGTCATGAACCATGAAGAGTGAATGCGGTCACCACAGGAGAATAGAACATGAGGGGAGGAGAGTAATACAGCCCAGGGAAATGCAGACGAGGAGGCTGGATTCTGACAGTGGGAGAAATGGATTAACCGAGGCTGCAGAGCCAGACATTCAGTGAGGGCAACAGAGTTCTTAGAGGCAAATGGAACAGGACAGTTAGGATTAGACGCAAACCATAAAGCACCGGCTTGCTTTGGTAAAAAGCATAACCAAACGGTTCAATTAATTTGCACTAAGCTAAAGCAATGACGGGTAGAGAGAGGAAGTGAGCCACTTAGGTTAAGTGGCATAGTCGAAAAGGATTCCCACACATTTATGCCTGAGATTATAAGTAATGAATAGTGCTGATTCAGTTAAATTGTTATCCTCTTCATATTGTCATTTAACGGCATGTATGTAAGTGCTTTATTTTCTGAAGAGCATGCTTTGAATCCAATCAACTGCTCCCCAAATAAAAAACATCCAGGGGGGATACACTCTTCAAGCTACTTACTGCTGTATAACAAGCCTGTTCTAACAACTGCTTTGTCAAAACGCAGGGCCTGACAGAGCTCACCGCAGACGGGCAGCTCTGGTTGTTGGTGTTGTCTTAAGCTGCGGTCATATGATGCTCCGTGTACAGGACGGATCACTTACGTGCCTGGCACTGGGCTGTCAGCGCGGAGCTCAGCGGGGATGCTGGGGGAAGGGCCTCATCTGGATCACTTACGTGCCTGGCACTGGGCTGTCAGCGCGGAGCTCAGCGGGGATGCTGGGGGAAGGGCCTCATCTATTGAGCCTGACCTCCCCATGTTGCTGGGAGCTCCAGAAGAAGGGATGTGGAGATGCCGGATCTCAGGAGACCCTTGGCTTGCTGCTCGATGCCTTCTGTCCTCTCTGAAGTCCCTCTCAAGACCAGCTCCAGGTTCAGGCAGCATACACATTCCCCCTGAGAGGAAGAGGAAGACAAAGGCAAAGCATGGGGAGACTGATGGGGCCTGGCTTTGTGTGACGTTGTCCTTAGCTGAGAGGTGTCCTTAAATGACCCAAACTGAGGGGAACTGGCCTGAGAATTGTCTCTATTTCAATGACTCGGAGTCTAATGTTCATGTCAAAGGATTGGTTTCTAGAGTGCTTCTATTGTCACACAGCCTCCTACCCTGCATTGTCACTGCGTGATCCTTCTGGTGGTTGCCGATCCTAAGCTCGAGAGCTTCAGAGACGATGGGCTTTCCAAATGAATCTTACACGTGTCTATCAAAGTCACTGATGCACTGGAGTCATCTTCTGTCTACACCCGCTCTGAGCAGTCTTTTCCTGAAGGAAGCCCTGCGGCTTCTAAGCTAACGCAGGCAACTCTGCCCATGATTCTGACGATACTTGTTAAACTTCAGCTTGCTAAGGAGCCCAGCTGGGCAGGCAGCTGGAAAGAGCGTTTGACTCATGGGCTCAGGGTGAAGCTTGCTCCTGAGCAGCTCAGCATGTTCACTGGCTGCCATTGCTGCCCGCCCGTAAGCAGTAAGGGACAAAGCACAGACTTGAACGTGTGCCAGGTATTGTTTAGCTTCCATTTTTATTTCAAAGACTATTATTAGCCTCCGGGTCTTCTTTTCATTAATCTTTTCAAATAATTTCAAGTCCGATCCCTCTTGTTATCTCTATCTTCTTTTGTGTGTCTACTCTGAGCACTCTAACTCTACTTCTGTGTCCAGTCTCATGACCTAAGTCCATACATTACTCCAACTTAACATCCCCTTTCCTCACCCACAGCACACAGCATACATGCAGTCTACGCTCATAACACAAGACAATGTTTCCAACACAATGGCTTTGGTGCATGCTGTTAAAATTGCCCACCATGCAAAGTGTCCATCAAATAAGCTGGAGATGTTTATCTAGAGATAAAATCACAATTAAAATATTTTCTATCCAGAGACCTACCCACTGTATTGACACATGGGACTGGAGCGGAAAGACACTCAGAGACTGTGAGGCATAGTGAGCCTTCAACACACAGAGGCCTGCTGGCTGCCACACCGCACAGAGGAAGTCACTCAGAGGCCCACCAGCCACCAGGCCAGCCTGCAGCAGGAGCCACTACAATGTGCAAGTATGTGGTGGACAGATGGGAGCAAAAAAGAAGCAGAACAGTTTGAGCATTATGAAAAGAGCTGGAACTGGAGGTATGAGAGTGGAGACAGCCCCACTACCTGAGGCCGTGGGGAGGGCTCAGTCTGTGCTGCCACTAAGGGCAATCTCTGGGTCCATGGCCATGCAGCAGTGGGATCAGTGCTGATGCCATGGCTCATGTTACCACTCCAGAGTGAGGGGACTTCCTGGTCTGGGCAGCTGCCCAGGACTACCACATAGTTGTCCAAGGGCTATGGCCCCACCCCTAACTGCTGTACTTCAGTGGCTGCTGGCTTCACTGACCCTGAGAGCAGCATTCAGGAGAATGGGTCCTATATCTCACCAATGAAGCACAGTGGAGCTGGCTCTGGTGGTGGGGGCACAGGTGAGCCAGTCTTGAGGGTGTGAATGTAGGAGAGCTGGCTCTGCCATTCATTTGCTGTGAGGTGGTGTGGGTGCAAGGTAATACCTCCCCACTTCCCCCTCTGCACATTAGGCAGTCAAAAGAGCTGGCCTAAGCATCATGAGAAGGTGAGCTGGTCCTGCCCTTCACCAGCTGCAGCACGCAGGGGAGTGGGACATGCTCTTCCACTGGTAGCTGTCTCTAGAGGTATGTGGGTGCCTGTGAGCTGGCCAAAGAGCATGAGAGCTGGAAAGCTAACCCTGCCTCCTGCTCATTGCTGCACTGGGTGGCCTAGTCAGGAGCAGGGATGGAGAGTTTGCCCTGGTGGTATAGTTGCTCGGGAAGAGCATGCAGACTGACCAGGTCAGCTACCACCCAAGACCAGACCTAGGATTTTGAGATGGTCCATCCCCACATCAATATGCATCGTCTTTGAACAGTTGGGTCTCATAAAAGGGCCTTTCCTGAGGATTCAAAGCTGCTAGATTCCATGACCATGACACAGGGCCGTAGGTTCAATTTTCTTAACAAATATATTTGGTTATGAGTTTATTAATGGAAAGTATGTCACTTTTATCCCGACTAACCTAAACAATAAGAAAAGAGGATTAAAGAAAACAATAACAAAACCATACAGATATCAGTTCTGAGGAACGATTCTCCTGGCGTAATCAGCAGGATTTCTTCTGCTGGAACCTTGAGTAATCAGAACCCGGAACCTCAGCAGGAGCCTGGAGCCCCAAAGCCTTCCCTTGAGCGGCTCTCTCTAGGAGCATCTCAAAGTGGAGCAATGAATAGCTAAAACTACCCCAAGCCTCCAAAGGCCCTGCCTCTTATTTCTGGCTTATTTATATGTCTCCTCCCAGAGTCTGTTCACGGATCTTTTCAGCTGGCAACAATCAAGCTCCCACATGAGGTGGTTTGCTTTCTAGTGGATTAACCTCACCTGTTCTCTCGCAAGACAGTTCGACATCCAACACTTGGGATTATAACAAAAATAGGTTTATTATCTCTCCTTCACAGGGCAACAACAGGATAACCAGGAGGAATCTCGGTGAGGATCCAATATTGATGGTGTCACAGGATCCAGAGGCCTCTGCTCAATGGCTCATTGCAATTAATATTTGCAAGTGAAGATGTGTGGGCAGAGGGATATACTGTGGGACACACTGTGGCACACCACAGCCTCTATGATGAGATGTTTCCTAGGCTTTATTTTGTTTTGTTTATTTTTGTTTTGTTTTGTTTTGTTTCTTGTGTGTGTGTGTGTGTGTGTGTGTGTGTGTGTGTGTGTGTGTGTGTGTTTTAATTTGGGAGGAAGTGGCAAGGACAGAGTGTGGATACAAGGGGACAGGGAGATGAGTGGGACTGGAATGTATGATACAAAACTCACAAAGAATCAATAAAAAGTACAAAACATAAAGAACAGCAGAACAAAACCCAAATTTTAAAAATTGCCTATTTCATGATAGTGTTCCTCCTCCTACAACTAATTCAGAAATTACTCCAAAGATGTCCACTGCTCTTTGAATAATCCCCATCAAAACAATCTTTATGTATTGTTGTAAGTTTTTTATATTTTAAACACATTACCATAAAATCTTTGAAAATAAACCATACCTTCTCAATGCTATATATCTCATATCTAGGCCAAATTCAGTACAATAGTTACAATAATGCATCAGTTAAATATATAGGTTAAAAAACTAACAGTAATATTTGGCAATTTGAATAGCACAAACACCAAACGTTGTTGTTGTCACCAAGTCTCCTGTGTTCCTTTTGCAGCCATGTGCTGCTTCTCAACTAATAGAAAACAAGAAGGGCATGATTCAAGGGGAGCTCTACCTTCAGTGTGATTTTAACTATGATGTCTTTCAACCCCTTTCCAATTATGAGACATATGATGACTTTATGAAGCTTGTTAAAAGATTTCTAAATCATATAACCAGTTCTTCCTAAATGATACGAGACAGAAATTACCAAGTCATGACACTTAGAGGGACAGTAATCCTATCATGCACACTTTCTTTTTTTCTTTTTTTTTTTTTTTTTTTTAGCCAATTTTTTTTATTAATTTATTCTTGTTACATCTCAATGTTTATCCCATCCCTTGTATCCTCCCATCCCCCCCCCCCATTTTCCCATTATTCCCCTCCCCTATGACTGTTCCTGAGGGGGATTACCTCCCCCTATATATTCTCATAGGGTATCAAGTCTCTTCTTGGCTACCTGCTGTCCTTCCTCTGAGTGCCACCAGGTCTCCCCCTCCAGGGGACATGGTCAAATGTGAGGCACCATAGTATGTGAGAAAGTCATATCACACTTTCCACTCAACTGTGGAGAATATTCTGACTGTTGGCTAGATCTGGGAAGGGGTTTAAGTTTCACTGAAAAGGTTTTATTAAGCTTTTGTGAACTGAGCTGTGATCATTGGCAACTGGTACAGGTCTGCCAAAGTTTCCTAGCTCAGCACAAAGACCTAAGTTACCACAGCTTCAGCGGATGGGTGATGCCGATAACTTGGTCTTGACTTTTCTTCTCAGTTCTCTTTTGTAATTTCTGTAAAACCCTCGTACTTCAAAGCAGTAAGGGGACTATTGCCAAAAGAGAAGAAAATAGAATTTATGGAACCCTTGTCTCAAAGAACAGAAAGTACTCCCAGTGGACACATTTTTCATTTAAGGATGTTGCATTACATCAATAATGTCCATTTTTTTTTATTGGTTCATCTTACAGGAAAAAAAAACTACGCATTTCCTTCTAATCTGATATTGAGTTCTTTGCTTGTCATAAGCTTCAAGAACGTTATGGCTAATTGAGTTCTATAAACTGATCCAACAATTACAAAAATAATTATTGAGTATTTAGAACTGTTGTATATAGTTTGGTATTACGAGAAAATGTAAGCAGGATGCAGCCTGCCTTGTCACTACATGGCAGTGCAGGGACAATGACAAAACAGGCCCTTTATATTCATTAATGAACGAACTAAGTCAACACTGGCTATTTCTCCAAATTAAGAAAGGCATGTTTATTTTGCTTTTGCCCTTGTGTACTTATGTGACTGGCTGTGCTTTGCCGTGAGAGTGAGGAAGGGAGAGAGGAAGAGTGTTAACCTCTGTCTGGTGGTGGAGGTCTGCCAGCCCTGCTTGTTTTCTCCCCTGTCTCTCACTCCCAGATCAGCCACAAGGACCACCTAATGGACACTTTATTTTATTTTATTTTTTGTTTTTCAAGACGGGGTTTATTTTACAGTCCTCCTGGCTGTGTCCTGGACTCACTATGTAGACCTGGCTGGCCTCCAACTCACAGAGATCCACCTGCCTCTGCATCCCAAGAGCTGGGTTTAAAGGCGTGTGCCACCACTCCCGGCCCAGTGGCCACTTTAAATGGAGTCTAGGTAAGTTTGCCACAGCTATGCTTCACAAAGCACATGCTAGAGCAGAAGAAAAACATGCTGAAAACAAGACTTCAACAAGGACGTGCTCTAATTTGGGGTGGGGTGGAGGAGGTGGTGTGTGTGAAACTTAATTTTAAGATGTCCACCTTAGAATCTCTCTCAACTATCTCACCACGAGCAGAGAGGTGATAAAAGAAAGGTGTTAAGCCTGTTCTTCAAATGTGGCCCTCAGTCCTACTAATCACCTCAGGCAAGATGCTGAAGCAACCCAAGGGGAGGGTTAGGAGAGGGAGGTAGAAGGAAAATGCCTGTTAGGAGAGGGGTGCAGCTACTGTGGGGTAGTAGTCAGCCTCATGAAAGAAGAAAATCCTCACCTCTAAGGGGATGGGACCGAGCTAGGAAAGCATGGTGCCAATGACATCAGCCAGAGACTTACAGAACTGTACTCTGTCTTTACACATAGATCTGAAAGTTGAGTTTATGGACACACAGGGTAGGAGGATGGGTACCAGCAGCCAGTGAGTTGGGGGGAAAAGGAAAGATGCTGCTGAAAAGGATAAATTTTTCAGTTCTGGAGTGAAGTCATGGCAAATACACAAAACAGTGAGTACAGTTCAGAGCATTGTATTGAGACCTCATACTTTGCTGCTAATTTGAAAATAATTCTTCTGAAATTTTAAGTTTACTTTGTGTGTGTGTGTGTGTGTGTGTGTGTGTGTGTGTGTGTGTGTGTGTGTGTGTGTGCGTGTGCCCACAGAGACCAGAAGACGATATTGACTCCTCTGGAGCTGGGATTGCAGGCAGCTGTGAGGCACCCTGTACAGGCGGTTGGAACTGAACTTGGGTGCTCTGTAAGAGCTCTACAACCACTATCCTCTGAGCCAAGTCTACAATGTCCACCATGGAAAAAAATTAAAGCTGTTGAAATCTTTTTTGTCTGTTCTTTTGTTTGTTTTTTTAGAGACAGGGTTTCTCTATGTAGCCTTGGCTTCCCTAGACTAACTTTGTAGATCAGGCTGGCCTCAAGCTTAAAGAGATCCTCCTGCCTCTGCCTCCCCAGTGCTGAGATTACAGGCATGCACCACCATGCCCAACTAATGCTATTGAATTCTATGCCTGAAATTTACCAGGACTATAGATCACAAATGTTCTTATTATAACAAGTTCCTCTGTGAGGGACACATGATCACTTAGCTTGATCATGGAGACTGTTTTACATTGTAAACTTGTAGCAAAACATCATTTCGTGTATCCGAAACACACACACACATATACACACACATTTACACACAAATATATACATACATGTTGCTACTCTAACTTCAATAAAGATGAAAATAATAATAATATAATTTTCAGTTTTTGAAATGCACACCCTCCAAGAATGCTAATAACAAAGGACCATTCTTGAGAACAAGGCAGAGAGCAAAGTTGCAAAACCTACTGCATCTCTGCTGAGTCACACCCTGGGGAAGTGGCCTGCGTTTAACAAGTGCTGCAGTGATGTTCATGGAGACCCTTGGCCCAGAGCCTGAGCACTCTGGCAGAGGGACATGTCAGAACATAGCATCAGATGCAGTGGGGGCTATTAGCCCAGCAGGAAGAACTCAAGGCTTCCCAGCAAAAGGTTAGCACCTGACACTTTTTAATCTTCTAAATCAGCATTTTCTGCTCCCTTAAACTCTGCCAGGCCATTGACAACAATGCCGAAGCCTAAAAAGAAGTGCCAACTGTCATCTGCATGTGCACTGAATTGTGTCACATAGAAGACACTGAGCTAGAAAACCTAAGTCTTTGAGTATTAAATGGCCCTGATGCTTCTCCATGTAAGAGGTGCGGGGGTGTCGGGGGGAAAAGGGGGTAGGGTGGCAGTTGTTTTTATTAGCCGGTTACCCACAAGGAACCTATCTTATCTTTTACGGCCATGAGAAAGCTTACCTTTTGTTACAGAGGACAACTGTTTCTCAATTTTTATGATTTGTAAAGATAAACATCCTTATAAAATCAATTAAGAACAAAGAGCATAAACAGTTACCCAGCACTCAAGTGACGCTCTGTTTCTGGGGACAAGGAAGCCAGTCTGAACTCAGACTTCCTTAGTATGAGGGAGAGTGCAGGTCGCCTGCAGTGTTTTCTAATGTGAGCTATGCAGTGAAAGGACGCTTTCCAAACAAGAGCTAGTGAACTCTCAGGCTTTCCTAAAACAATTGTGCATGAGAAAAACATGCCTCAAGGGAATAAGAATTTATAACAAAATTCAACGAAGCATGTACTTGGCCTCTGGAGCCAAATTTTACTATATGCTCTCAAAATATGATGCCTCTTTCTCTTAGAACTTCTTATAACAATTGTATTATATTAACCAATTAAATGCTTTTACCTCAATGTCGATTGATTTCTCTAGACTATAAATTCTTATTGTTCAAGAAACTTCATGCTTCATTTTTAGTACTATGTTTGAGTATGTTAAATAATAGCACAGTACTGGGTATCTAGTAGGTATAAAGTATATACATTATATATATATATATATATATATATATATATATATATATATATATATATCTACACATATATATCACATATATGGAACACACACATAATCATATTTTAATGTTAAGTCATCTGCTCACTTTACTTCCTAGTGGAATATGGAAATTGGATCATCAGGACTGACTCCCTTGTTCTTCTGTCATTTGTGGCTCTCAAGCATATGACTTGAGTTCTCCATGACAAGAAAGCATCTAGTATTTTGGCTTTAATTTACAAAGAAATCACTATGAACCAGAGACAGCATTGGATTATCTAAAGCCAGAGAGCAAGTCGTGAAGGACTGAGACCGGAGTTTAAGTTTTCTTACTCCTACTCTTTTACTTGTTCCCTGTCCCATCAGAACAATGGCTTAAAGCACTCTGTGTTCTTCCACCATGAGGTGTGGTCAAGGGACCTGGAGACAACAGTAAGACTGTGAACATGGCTGGTGCTCTATACTAATGCCACCCAAGTGTCCTGTGCATTACAGAGCCTGGATGACAAATATAACAAATCTCAAGTCTCAAGTGAATTCTCAAAATTTGTAACTTGGTTGGTTAGTTTTTGTCTTTTTGCTGTTGTTGTTGAGTTTTCTAGGAAAGGAGTTGTGAAAATCTGAAGGGAAACTGCACAAATCACAATGCTTGACTCATCGGCCAAGCTCAATGTCAAAGCTGCACACATCACTGCTCTTTCTTTCTCCCACATCGTTTAAATTCATAAAAGGAGCCTCTCTTGCTCAATTTGCCTCTGTTTGTGATGACTTAGCATTTAGTCCATTATGGTTTAGGGATGTAAACATGTTAAATGTTTTAAAGAGCTTTACTTCTCCTGTGATTTTAGCAAAGTTATGTAGTAGCTGTACTGGAATGGGAGAGCATCAATAACTGGACACTAAAGACCCTGGGAAGCCATCTCCATTTCTACAATGAAGAAGTGTTTGCCATCTTCTCACCTGGCAGGCACTACAGCATGCCTGTGATGGACTGTTGCACCAGCAGCTTGGTCTGAGAAAGACCTTGCATGGAAGGAAAGGCCATTTTTAAATATGATTAGTAAACAATGATTAAGAATTTCCACGTGGGCTCTGGACTCAGTAGAGGCAAGGATTTGGTTTTTAAATCTGAAAGAAATGCAGGAGTGAACTCTGTCTTACAGCTTGGAAAATCCATGATTTATGTACTTGAACATTGTCATTCTCATCCTCATGCAGCTGCAGCTGGTGGAACACTAGAGCTGAGATTGCTTTATGGCCCCAGGAGAGCAAACGCTGGTCTGTCTTCCTTTATAGACTAAGTAGTTTCACACTCATTGCTGAGCAATGAATCTCTTCTTTTTAGTCAATTCCATGACAAGGGTTTTAGAAGTAGAACGCTGTAGAACAAATGTTTGCACCGTAGGAAAAATGGAAAGCTTTCCAAAAGCAACCAGTCATAACTTTTCTCAGCTACTGGCTAAGCATTTCTCCAAGAATCTGATATCTTTACTCAATATCTTCTCACCCATCCATTGTGAATATGACTTTATGCATTCTTACAGATTCACAGTTTAATTCACTGCCTTCGTTGGAATGGGGCTACCAGATGGACTTAGACTTGCATGATGTTGGAGTACTCTAATGAGAATTCGGCCATTAGTTCATATTTTTCTGTTGTCCAGCCATTTTCTTTGATCTGAGAATTAGATAGTCCTGGAATCATAGTGCTCTCTTGGTTTCAGTACATTTATTCTTTTATCTACTGAAAACAAGGTTCCTTCTCTCTCTCTCTCTCTCTCTCTCTCTCTCTCTCTCTCTCTCTCTCTCCCTCTTTCTCTCTCAGTTCATAACTTTTAGAGTATTATGAAGCTATTAGAAAATAAGACTTGAATGGTGAGCTGCACTAATATCAGGCTCCTAGTTTCTGGTTTTGAGTACAACTTTCACTTATAAAAGCACTTCCCCCTTCAAACAAAGGCGAAGGATATATAATCTCAATTTCTCTCTTTCTTTCTCTCTCCTCTTTGTTCTCTCTCTTGGTTTTCACTCTTCAAAACCATTTGTGTACACAAACCCTCTTTAAAAGACATGTGTAGAAGAATATGTAAAAGTAGGAAATGGAAACACTTCCTGTCCTCTGTATGTTTAACTCTAAAGTGGAGACAGATCCTAGCCATAGTTATAATTAAATGAAAGTAATTTCATTGACAGGTGATATTGTATGCTTCAAGTTCATGCAATTTCAATCCACCTATGGTCCGAGGTCTTAGTTAGAATTTCTATTGCTGTAATGAACCATCACTATTGAAAGAAACTTGGGGAGAATGGGGCTTATTTCATCCTATAGATTGTAGGTCATCATCCAGAGAAGTCAAAGAGGGAACTCAAGCCAGAAACACGAGGCAGAGCTGATGCAGAGGCCATGGAGGGATGCTACTGTCTGGCTTGTTCTAGCCTGCTTTCTTAAACACCCCAAGACCATCTGCCTAGAGGTGGTACTGCCAACAATGGGCAGGGCCATCCTGCATCAATCACTAATTTAAAAAATGCCTTATAGTCAAATCTATGGAAGCATGTTCTGAATAGAAGTTTATTCTTCCCAAATTACTCTAGTTAATATCAAGTTAATATGAGACTAGTATGATTCCCAGGAATTTGATATTGTCTTATATCCAACCTGAAACTGAGATAATGATAATAACATCCTTCCCTTTATAGGGTAGTTGATATTATTTATTGAGTTAATATCTGTAAGGGTATGGAGCAGTGCCTAGTACTTAGCAATACATGAATGTTGGCCATATTGTGAGGAAACCAATGTACATATCATTTACTAACTGCTGCTTTGTTTCCTTTCCTGACTCTAGGTTCAAGCCCATAGACAGCTTATTAAGAGCTGTACACACCCAGGCAGAACAGTACATGCCTATAACACTAGCACATGAGAAACCAAGGTCACTTGACCAAGCCAGCCTGTACTGAAGAAGGTTTCCTACCTCAAGGGAAGCCCAGGATACATAGTTCAAAGAAGAAGAAGAAAAACAAAGCACCCTTCTAGCACAGACAAAAGAGCTATGGGTTATTCATACAATTTCCTACTATAAAATGATAAGAGAATCATCTGCCACTGCATGGAAAAAATATAGATGAACTCCACAAATAAGATATTGGGTGAAAGAAAGCATTAACCAGGAGAGATTGAGGCATGAACAGTTATATCAACTAGTTAGTGAGTGAACCATCTACTTCTGGCCATAATGGTATCATTGACACTAGGCAAGTCCTGTTATCAACTAAATATCAGGAAAAATGTATAAAGCAAATGTTTTTACATGTTAGGAACTGATAGCAACTGATTTGTTTCCCAAGATATGATAAGCTATGTTTAACCCATATCTGTAAGTTGAGACATGCTCCAGACCCTGCTTTAGAAGAGAGAAACCCAAGAAGAACACATTGTTCACCAAGCTAAAGACAAGATCTCAGGATGGAGCTACAGGTGCTAACAGAGCTAACAGAGAATGGATAAGGAAAGGCTCTGAGGTCACTAGCTACTGGTGCTCACCAGATTTCACAGGGGTTTTTATTTTTACCAACATGCAAGAAAATAGTCTGTTGGAAGTTTAGAACATTTATATCTCTGAATTTCTCTCTAAAAGACCAACAGGATGGCTTAGCAGGTAGAGGCAGTTGCATCTGAGATTGATCCGAGGTCATCAAAGTAGGAGACTCCCCCGGGATGTCTTCTAACTCTGTGTACACTCCACACAACACAGTGAGTACATGATTTTAAAAGCAAAACAAGCAAGATTTCTAAACCATAAAATGGTATAATCTGAAAGTGAATTTCCTACCATTCTTTAACACTCAATATCCAACATGTCAAGTATCCAATTCAAAAGTTACTAAGTATTGGGGTGAAGGGGTAGAGAGATGGTTTAATGCCTAAACTCATACACATAAATTAAAATAAATAAATCGTAAAAAAATAAAAAGTACTAGATATGCCAAAAAATAAAACAATAAATAAAACCTGTTGTTAAGAGAAATAATAAATAAATAGGCAAAAATGAATAAAGATAACATTAGTAGAAAGCATATTGGGGAGAAAGTCAAGTAGAGGAGATTAGAGGAATGAGGGCACCTGCATCACATCCTCTTCTTTCTAGGCTGAGGGATCATCTTGGAAGAAGGGACAGAAATAAGTAAGAGCTATACTTTGTAGAATACTACATCAAAATTGTGTTTTGGGAACACTGCAGGGAAGTTGGACATATGAACTTACAGTAGTTGTGACAGCCTGCCTATGACCTCCTGTAAAATGAAGACAAAATCTCAGCATGGGATGAGGAGACAGTCACAAAGCCTCACCCCCAACATGAATAGCTATTGACAATTAGTAGCTGCTAGGAGAAGGGAAATCAGGTCCTTTTTAAGGTGTGTGGCCCTTACAAGGTCAACGATGCTCCAGTAGGTGACCCCCACACCTAGAATGATACAGGTAGCACACATTGGACTTTGGGGTTCTTTTGTGTCTCTTTCAGTTTTACAGAGGGCATGAGGGTGGTAGCGATACATAGGTGGTAGGGTTAGTTCTAGGTTATACATAAAAAACCTGTGGGAATGCAATGACAATGAGAGATTTCTGAGGTTAGCTTATAGTAATTAAATCCAAAACAATCAAAAGTGCTACAACTTGTGAAAAAATGTCAAGTTATTTAAAGTACATACAAATGGTGTGTAAGACAGAAAAGGCAGAAAACTATTTAAATAGATAATCACCAAAATATTTCTGGGCTTCCATAAAAAAAATCACAGGTCAATAATTCTGGGAGCTCAAAGAGGAATAAATTAAAAAAAAACAAAAACAAAAACAAACAAACAAACAAAACACAAAACACTTAATACTTACATTTCTCAATACCAATGATGTTAAAAATCTTAAAATAAATTTGAGAGGAAATGTATATAATGACTGACTAAGGTAATAATCAATATTAAATTTACATCTGAAGTAAATAAAGCCATGGAACTTGATATTTGATGTGCAATCAGGAAAAATTTAAAAGGTATTATTAATTGGCCCTTAGGCAACAGCTCAGTTGGTAAAGTACTTGAGTTGTAAACATGAGGAACAAAGTTAAATCTCCAGTAAAACTCCATGGTTCTTTCATTTATAACCCCAGCACCGGGAGGCAGAGACAGGTGGGCACCTGCAGCTCACTGGACAGCCACCCTTGTTAGCCAGGAAGCCTCAGGTCCCATTGCACAACCTTGTACCAGAAAACAAGGCAGACCTCTCCTGAGGAATGGCACCCAAGTTTGAAGTATAGCTTTTACACACATGTCAAGACAGGCACACACACACACATGCATCTACACACAGGCGTATACATATCCACACCCACATAAAAACAAGTAAAAATTAACTTACAGTTCTACTCACAGAAAATCCTCCAAAACAAAAGCAAAGTTAATATACATCTAAATCTTTAAGAAGCCATCACCAATATAAGTAGCAAATATAAAAATGTCCATATTGAAGGAAATCACACTGAAGAAAAAAATAGAAATAATGAAGGTAAAAAAAGAAAGGTAAATCCAAAAGACATATTATAGTCTCAATCTTAAATTTCTTTAAAAGGTAATGGCTTAAAGCAAAATAACAACAGGAATAATGATAATATGCAGGATGGCTGCCAAAACATGACCTGCATAAAGACAATAGCAGTTGGCATGCCAGTGTAGGTGGGAGAAATTTTGCAAGGCTCCACCCCTAGGTGAAGAGTTACTGGAGATCAATGGCTTCAGAGAGAGGGAGACTCTGTTTTCTGATTGGCAGGTTTGAGCTCCCTGGTAGGTTATGTAATTCCAAAGGGGTCAGTCCTGGCACATGTGAAACAAGAACAAAACTGAGAGAGGTGGAGAGAAAGAGAGAGAGAGAGAGAGAGAGAGAGAGAGAGAGAGAGAGAGAGAGAGAGAGAGAGAGACAGACAGACAGACAGACAGACAGACAGAGACAGAGACAGAGACAGAGAGACAGTGAGATAGAGAGAGACTAGAGACACACAGAGAATGTATTTTCATTAACAATAACTAAAGAGCTCATGAGTTTGAGAGTGGGTGATTCTCCGGGGTATTCCCAGTAACCACTGAGCTCACTTCTGAGGAATGGGGCCTTAAGCTTATTCTGAACTAAAAGAAAAATGAAACCATGGATTCAGCTAGGCTTGTTTACCCAGTCTCCATCTTAATGATGCAGTGCCACAGGACCAGCATGGCTGTCAGTTTGTCTGTGAGCAGTCTGTGTCTATCCAGGATAAAAAGCTTTGCTTTGATACTGGTTTAGAAATATATTTGAAGTCATGCTAAGAACTGATGTAGTTAATTACAAGATTGAGCTTTACCTCGTTTTCTTGTTTTACATTTTCAAGGTTAAGCCTAGGATGGGTAACTAAAATCAGAGTTTGTTTAGCTCAGCTGTACTTAATAGATGATGGTCCTCAAACATGTCAGAAAATCTGAAGAATAAGTACATTTAAATGCTTAATTATAAAGATGACTGTGACGGAGACCCAGCTTCTAGTGGTTACCCAAAGGTCTCTGAGAAGAATTAGGGACAATGGCAGATGATTTCACCTGGATTGTGATACTTAGTAAAACTGCTCCAATTCTAACTCTCCCTCTGCCAAGGCCCTGCCTAACCTGTGGGCAAACATGGGGAGTTGACAGCCCTGTTTTGCCTAGACAAAATAAGGTCAGTTAGTCAGTCTCAAGTGTGCTGGGCCTGGCAATTGAAAACTGATGCTGCCCGAGCCCCTCCGCCCACAATGACACTACAGGAGCCTAGTGGGAAGGCAGTCTGGATAGTGAGTAAGCCTGTGGCCCTTGGATTATGCTTCCTGCAGAGATTTCTCTTTCTCAGGTCTTCGATGGGTTTGAAGATCAGTTTAACAGCAAAAACCAAGGCTTCAGTTGCCTTCTCAGAAAAGTGTAATCTGAGAAGCATTTGAAGGCCTGAGAAGGTGTTTTAAGATTGACAATAAGAAAATGATTTAAGGTATATGGAAGCTCTTCTCTCTTCTACGCTACTGTTGTATTAAGACTGCTCAGAGCTTTCACACTAACCATATTTTAAATGGTCTCCCAGGCCAATTCCAACTCCTTTTGTAAACTGAAAAATACTCTTGTCAGTTTCAGACAATCCACTCAAACACACGTCACACTCCGGGTAAGTCTGTCAATCAACAGCCTAAGTTTCCCACCTATTTTGTATTTCAGAGGGAGTGATTCCTCCCCTAGTCCCTGGTCTTGGGACTGCCCTCCCCCAACCACCGAACCTTAGACCTAGAATTCCATGGGCCTAAAAGTTTCAAATGTGTATCTAAGAAAAAAATTTGCGTCCCCTAAACTCCTTAACTTTATCTTCTGCCCCTAATATATATATGTATGTATGTATGTATGTATGTATGTATGTATGTATGTATGTATGTTTCGGCATCATGCCAAGTGCTGCATCTAGAACTCAGGTGCTCCAGTCTAAACCTCACAGACTGAATCAGCTAGATCTACAGTTTACTAGCCACAGATGGTCTCACAGATCCTTTACAGCAAACACAACAGCCTGCTCTTCCTGGACTTGACCAACCTTCCAGCCTTTTGCATCACCCCCAAAACCAATGCCCCAGTGTCAGCCAGAAGAATCCAAATATGATTTCTTTGCCTGTTACCCATTTATTACCAACAAAAAGCTGGGGTGTTGAGTCTTACTTCCGAAGGACATGGCTACATGCCCTGCCCTCTACCTGGACACCCTTCACTGTATACTCCAAACAGTTTGCTTTCTCGGAGCCCGCTCCCCCCTCTCACTGCCATCCCTCTCCTCACACCTCCACTCTCTCTGCTCTCCTCTTTTCCCTCTCTCGTTATGTGCCTCTCCTCCTCTTCTCCCCTCTTTCTCTCTGTACACTTCTCCCCTCACCCTCCTGCATTGTTTCCAGTAAGCCTGCCTTTATATAACGTAGCTTCATCTCACGATTAGCTCATTCCATTTTAATCAGTCACTGGGGTCTAGCTTCCAAAGCACCAGACAGTGTCCCGCAAGCTGCCAAGAAGGCAAGTAGTCAATAGTCCTACCCAGCTAGCACGCCTATGACTACAACACCAACCAGCATGCAAGGCATCTCTAGAGGTGTAATAATGACACACATATCTTGGTGATAGCTGTCTAATTTTACTTAGTGCCCACTCAACAGGAAAGGAATCAGCAAGCTTAATAAGCCTGGTGAGGTCATAGGTCCTAGAAAATCATATACCACTGCCACTTGCTAGACAAGCAAAGTTCCTGACCACGTTATAGAACTTGTCCTCATATCTACAGACACCTGTCACTCTTCATCAAGTAAGCTTATTTTTATAGCAAATGGAGACCATTATAGAAAATCACACCTAGACACAATACAGAGATAAACAGATGACAGGGAGCCCAGACCTAACAAATACATCTACACCACAGTTCCTTCAGTTTCACACCAGGTAGCATAGTATCCAACAATATCTGTGTCTGTCTATATATACTTATGCATATTGTGTGTAAATTTAGGTAAGTATAAAATCATATGCTTTCCTAAGGCTTTTCATACACATAAACTTAATATGTAATGCATATAATTTTAGGCTCAGGGAACATTATGGAAGAGGGAACAGAAAGATTGCAAGGTCCAGAAGAGTTGGGAATCTTCTGAGACTGTGTTTCTTCAAAATGTCTACCTAAACTAGTGCTGAACTCAATAGACATGCTAATACAGAAGGGGGGTAAAATCTCATGGAACCCCACACCTAGACAGAGCACAACAAATGAGAGGCAGAGTGTGCCTTTCCAGGGTAGACTTTCTAAAACAAAGTAGTCATATACACACAAACAACAAAACAGACTCAGCAGGTGTGTGTGTGTGTGTGTGTGTGTGTGTGTGTGTGTGTGTGTCTGTGTGTGAAGTACAATAAAAGAAAATGAAGCCATCAATTTAAGAGGCAAATGGGTCAAGAAAGCATGAGGGGGTGGAGCAAGACGACATAGGAGGTTTGGTAATAGGGAAGAATTGTTTACCTGTATTCTAAAAAAAATATATTAAATTGAAGGATAGCAGGCTACCAAGAAGAGACTTGATACCCTATGAGCATATACGGGGGATGAAGTCCCCCTCAGTCACAGTCATAGGGGAGGGGAGTAAGGGGAAAATGGGAGGATACATGGGATGGGATAAAAACTGAGTTGTATTATGAATAAATTAATAAAATATATTAAAAATAAATGAAAATATATTAAATTAAAAATATATGAATATAATCTCTCTTAAAATAGCTTGTTGTACTGTACCCAGTCCTCCTGAACAAGAGTAACTGCAGCTGTAGAAGGCAAAACAATAGACAAGGAACGAAGCTGGTGGTGACCAGTCAGCTCTGACACAGAAACCAGGTAATATACACTGCATTCTTCTGGAACCTCTTCCACTAACTGTTCCCTCCCCTCGGAAGCCTTGCTGGCCTCCAGTGAAATAGGAACTCCTAGGCTGGCTTGATGCACTAGCAGCATCGTGTGGTTCTGCTAGGACCTGTGTTTAGTGATGAGGTGATGTGTTTGTTTCTGTCTCTCCAGCTAGACTGTGTTAGCCAGCCTCACCCAGCACAAGGTCTAACACATGGGGGGAAAGACATAAAATTGCTTGAAGATAGGGGGGGTGGGAGGGAGGGAGGGAGGGAGAAGGAAGAGAGAGAGAGGAAGAAGGCAAGAAAAAGACAAAGCAAGCAAAGTGATTTTCTAACACTGGCAGAGGGGGAGATACTCTTGGACTCATTTGTCCAGCAAGTTTCAATTTGCATCTACTGTCACAAGTGATTAGAATCTTTCTGGATCCTCTCACAGCAATGCCTGCAAAGTCTTTGCAAGTACTAATCCAGTGCTAGGCTGGTGCCGCGTGTCCTGCCTTGCCATATGAATCCCTTCCCTTATGATCTGAGGACAGTAAAATATTTTACAAATATTATTATGCCAAATGAGTATGTGTAAAAATTGTCCTCGGGGCTTCCAGTGAAGAAAGAGTATCTCACCAGCAAAACAAGCACTCTTCCCCAGCCCCAGGCAACACCACTCCTCTTTTCTCCCAGAGAACTCCCAGAGCACATTATTTATTCCTCTCATTGAGCTCTCTGCGAGGCAGCTCGTGGAGCTGTCTGCGTGTCCTGCCTCCCTTCTGTATTTCAAGCTTCTGGGGGACACAGCTTGTCTTTTCCTGCCAGCCCCAGGTCCATGTGTAAGCACCAGAACACACAGAGGTCCCACATGTATTTCTTGAGTGCTTCAGTAAAAAACAAGAGCATCATCTGATACTTAGATTTGAAAGTGTTTCTCCAAGGTTCCTTCCACATAAAAGAGTTGAGGCCAATGTTAAAGGCCAGACCTAAACAAAAGCCTGCATAAAGTATTCCTGGAAAGTAAGCTTCAGCCACTGGTGGCAGTACTGGAAGCAGAAAGGGACCTGAAACCACCACAACACGTCTGGTCAGCAGCAGCACTCACGCCATGAGGCACTTCCACGACCTTCACAAGGCAGTTCTATTTTTCAAGTGAAACTTCATAAGCTCACAGATGTTTGGACGCGCAATAAAACTATGAAGACAAAAAAACAAGATAGAAGTTATAGAAGTGGAAAATTATGCCTTCTATATGAGCGCAAACATATAGCAAGCTCAGGATCGAGTGCGGAAGTATGACACGTTCTGTGGCCTGGATCGAGTGCGGAAGTATGACGCATTCCGTGGCCTGCCTCACACATGCTTTAGAGTCTGGGCAGCTCCAAAATGCCTCCTGCTGTAACTTCACAATGTTCTCAGAGCAGACCAAACAAAATCATTGAGGGCGCAAGGATTCGGCGCTCAATTTTCATATTCATTTAACTTTAAAATCCAATAAAACGCAATGCTAATTTCCTTAACATAGCAGACAAGTTATAAATAACGTCCTAGTCATGGTTCACTCCCCAGGCGCTGTTTTTCAGTGTAAAAGGAGCTAGACATCATCACAGATAAACTGAGCCACCCAGCCATCCTAATAGACAACTCTGGACGAGAGAGCAGAGAATCAGCCAAGTCTTACATTGAAGTTTTAACAATGGGTTTCAAGTAAAGTTAGTGAGCTGTGCACCAAGTAGATAGTGATGAGAAAAAGAATACTGTCGTGAACCTGTCATGATTCCCAGGACTGCGGCGGGGCCATTCAGGGGCAAGGATATTCCAAAATCTCTAAAAGGATGCTTTTAAACAAACATGCCAGTCAGGAGGATATTGACACCATCAGCCAACAGGACAGTCATCTTCACATGAATTATGAAACACTAACTATTAGAACTTATTTGAAATTTGATAAAGTAGAACTTACTTGAAAATCGTCATTAGCCTGTGGGAAAAGATTTCCTAGTCGTCCCTGTCCTCTAATGTGTTTGTCTTTCAATGAGATCTGAATTTTTATTTACTTAAATGATATATAAATCCCACAATGAGCCACAAAATAACTTTTGATTAGCAGGTGAATATAAACATGCCACTGGTCTCATAAGACTGTATTATGTAATGTTACAGCTACCATACTTCCTGTGATTGTCCACCAGTTCAAACAGTGTCAAAGCACATAAAAACACAGTCCTCAAAATATTTCCTGTCGTTAAGGGCTGCATGAATACATTGCCTTTTTAGAGGTGGGAGGAATCTCATGTTAAAACCCAGTAACTATTGTTTCAACTGATTAATTGAAAAGGCATCCAGCACATGTTTGGTGATAGCTGAGGCCTTTTGCATGTTCACACAACATGCTACAAACACAAGTTTAACATCCATAGGAATTAAAAAAAAAAAAACAAATTAAAAGCACAATCACTAAGAAGACTATAGTCAGAGACAGAAAACAATCGTGTCTACCCTTGATCTTAGCGAAAAGGCTGAGAAGCGATAAGAGTGGAGTCTGTGAAACTTGTGAAAAGTGGAAATTTGAGTGTAAAATGATGCAATCACATTGCAAGACTTCTTGCTATTTTCTTTTCAGAACCATATATTCTATCTGACAAAAGCAAATTTATTTTTGGATATTTATGCAAGAGAAATGAAAATAACGATCAAATTGGAATGTAAGCACTCAACACAGCGTTGTTTCTGACTGAGGGTTGAAACAAAGCCAAACGCTTCTCAACTGAGGAATTTGAGGACTGAGCCAGTCTTGTCTCTGTGGATCTGTTGTGGGTCTCTGATAAGAAAGAATCTGCCGTTCTTGCCTCTGTCACTCCTAGCGAATAGTCTGAGGTGGCAGAGTCTGGCTTAAACAGACAATTCTTCTGAGTACCTCCATCAGAAAAAAGTAAGACTGCATTTCTGGGCTGATTTTTTTTTCATTTGTAGAAAATGTCCAGAGTATGAGGATGGTAGTGAAAATGGAACCCAGAATTCCTAGAGAAGGCAGAATCCAGAGTTATCACCGTTCATTGTACAGCATGTACATATTTTAACTACACTGTAGAACTTAGTTTGTACTCCCCTGCCATACAGTCCTGTGCACACAAAATTTAAAAAGCTTTTAGTTCACAAATCTCAACCCTTCCTCATTTTAATTTACTTCTCACGTTTTAAATTCAGCATGTAGTTGTTTTTAAGATTCTCATTTTACTATTACTCTGTGATGTCCTGGTTAAGACCAGAGGGTTTGGAGCCCCCCACAGACTTGCACTTATATCTCAAAAACTCACTGGCTGTTTCTTTGACCATTTAGTTAGCCTGTCATGAATTAGTCTACAGAATTAAGTCAGCGATGTCTGATTCAAGGATGGATGGAATAAACAGTTGTGTTCAGTGTTTTTTGAATGCCCTGACCGAGTGAAAGTGACTTTTGAGCTTTATCAAGAAATACAAGAACGTTGGAAACTGAGAGAGAATTGGAGCTGCCCACATTGCCCAGCCCTCCTCTGCTGACCACCCTTCTTTACCTGAGTGGTGTCCTGCAGTCATAGATGAGGCCAACTAAACAGAAGCAGGAGTGATGGATGTAACCCTAACCTTGCATAGCACTCACTGACTTCATCACTGCACAAGACTGAGTCCTTGGTTTTTGTCATCTATCAAATGACTGGCTCTTGATATCTGCTGGAATGGTGCTGAAATACTTTGAATGCTTCAAAAACAATAATTGCTTACTTTTTGACCCCTTTTTAGTGCCATTAAGAGATCTTTCAGTTCAAATTATCCCATTTATCTATTTTTTCTATTTATCTATGTAACTTTATTTTCCCTTTTCAGAAGGCATTGTCACTATATTCTCCATTCAAATTTACTGCAAGAAAATAATCCAAAGTTGAAAGCAACTGAAGTTACAAGAGACGTATATCTGGTTAATAGCATATTGATTCCGTCCTCCTCTCTCCTTCTCACAAGCCAGAATGTGGTTTCAAAAGCCATCTCTCTTCCCAAGACTACAGCTTCCACTGCAAACGGAGCAGAGCACATACACAGTTAACCACAGAGTTGATTTTCACCCATCTGAATACAGTATGATTTTGGATTTTTTTCCAAGCCATGGTGAAGGGAGAAGGGGGGTACCAGCAGTGGCTGTACGCAGGCTAAATGTGACATGATTCTGCCCACAATTACCTATGAGGGCAGTTCTTATTTCTAACAACACTTCAAACTCAGCAAAATGCCCATGATGTCTCAGAACATCTTGGGCACCCATCCTCTCTCTACTTGCCCTAATCTCTTTCTGTAGTATTCATATACTTTACAAGTGTGCAGCCAAGGGAGCTCCAGGAGACAGAATCTGGCACCTCAGATACACTGAGAGTCTCCATGCCTGAAGCTCTGGCAGGCTGCAGGCATCAAGAGTTAAGATTACAAGCTTCATGGGAAACCAATGGCCTCAGGAGAGAAGCGTCAATCTGAATTAAGACATCAAACACGTCCGATGAGGAAGGGTATGCTGTGGATCCCATTGTTGACTGCATGTCAGGTGAAGGCACTGCTAATTACTGTGCAATCCAAATGTGTCTGCTCTCGAATCCTCCCAAACTAGGGTCACCTAGTTATTATGGCATAGTGCTTGCACTATTTTGGATTCTGCCAAGTGGCAGGTGGCCTGACAAACATGCGACTCAGCATGTTTGTTGGGTCCCCACAGCTGTGGGCTGCCAATCAGTTCAGGATGCTGCAAGTTAATGCTAATTAGCTTCTGTTGATCTGCATATTCCAACAGCCTCCCAGGATTCCCGTTTTGATATGCGAGATTGCCAGTTGGGTATGTGATTGAATTAAGAAGCAAAAAAAAAAAAAAAAAAAAAAAAAAAAAAAAGGTTTTTAGCTTCCATGCAAGGATATGTGGACTTGAATTCCCAGCAGAGCCCCTTACCTTTCTTATAACAGGTTGGCAGCTCTGGACCTCAGTGAGGGAGGCAGGGGCTCCAGGCAAGGGTGCTGCTGTGTTTTCTTGTGAAAACAAGATTGACACCTTCACCTCCTAGCACCACTAGGAGGAAACATCCCTTCCATATGGTCTGTGAGCTGTCACGGGCGGTGTAGATGGGCAAACAACCTTTATCTTTCTTTTTGGTCCAAAATCCATTTTGTTCTACTGGCATCTGAAACCAAAAATGTACTGATAATAAAATATTGTTTCTCTTGTTGTTCCAAGAGGACTAATTCCAAGTGGCCGCTTCCAGTCTCCCTGGGTAGCCTTGGACAAAGTACATTAGCTCCCTGGGGCTCTGTTTCGCCAGTGAAAACGAGAGGAGGTTATTACAGATACACAGTATACAGGAAGAATGACAAAATGTTTGACATATGTGAGCTTCTAGTAGCGTAATATATTATAAAAAAGAGAAATGTCCAATAACGACAGCTTGTATATCTCCACAAGTTCAAATCTGAACAAAACTTGCTTGTCATCCTTCATCACCACAGTGCAAATAGGCAATTACGAGGGGATACAAGTAAGTGCGCTCCAAGGACAATAACGCAGCCCATGTCATATTGTTGAGTGAGTTAACTGAAATAATGCTTGATACGTTCCTGGCACCTAGTCATTATCATCCAGTGAGCGGTCCCTTCCTTCTGCTTTGTCTTTAGGAAAGTGTGTTAGAATCACGAGTGTGGAGGGCAGAGATAGGAGCAGAGCAGTGGAAAGGATTTCTGCCATGCTGAGAAAGGAGCTAGGCAGGAAACAGCACTGTGGGGCTGATGTATTTACTTTTGCACCTGTATTTCATCAGGGCAATGAAAATATGATCTCACTGAGTAAACATCACAAGAGCAATTTTCAAAAGTTTTACTTGGCCACAGCATTTAGAAAGTCTGCTTCCCTGAAGTGATTAAACATATTTCTTGGAAAAACATTTTCTAAATATAACCGTAAAAGGAATTCTTTCCTCATTTTCATGTTGTTGAATTTGGGGGCCCAACTGCACCTTTGTAGGCGAATTTTTAGTACCGTGGGGGCAATATATTTTATTTTTATTGCATATTTTACGTTTTCATATTTGTGCATATAAATATGCATGTCTCAATTTTCTCTACATATAATATAAAACACATGAACATATGCATCTATATAGTGTGTGTATTTACATGCCATTTATGCATATACAGAAATATTCTCGTTATGACTTGAGTTTAGGCACACAGGTATGCATGTGTTTTATAATATGGCACCCATAGCTACCACTCATTTATTCCTATATTGTGATGGCTAAGAGGACAAGGCTGGTCAATAAAACCTTCTGACTCTGCATCCCAGGTTACAACTCACTGCCCTGTGACTCTCTTACAGTTATTTAACCTCTGACCTTCTCCCTAAAATGGCGTAATAATTATGCCTATCACGGGAGATTGTTATGAAATTATAACAGATTTCATAAATACAAAAGTACGTAAAACTAAGTCTGACCAACACACGCGTCTTCTACTTTACAATTATTATGGGCAATTTTTTATTGTAACCTTGTCCTATGTCTGTTTTGTTATTGATAGTGCTATTTCTGCTTTGTTTGCTCTGGATTACTTTGATTTTGATAACTTTTTTTCTCCTCTTGTAGGTTCAATGAGTAGAAGCTTTTCTTAAAGTATCAGAGCGGAGCACGTAGCATTTCTATTCTGCAAGTAGTAAACATTTTAAAACTACATTTTGAAAGCATATCCTTCCTGCATTTTGAAGACGCCTGTCTCTACATATGCTTAGCTATGCAAATGTGTGTACTGTGTGTCCAACCCACCTCGCTGCAGTCCTCCTCCTTAGAGCAAACAGCGAACGATCTGAGTGCCTGTGGCTCAGAATGTGCAGATCAATGTGCTACTTGGCAATGCAAACCGAGTGTTTGCTTTAGCTGAGCCCTCCTTCGCATATTTGGCTGCTTCCTGGAGGGGAAGATTTCTTTATTAAGTAACTTAGGCTGCAAGTTATTGCTTGTTTTGACCAAGCTACATATGCTTGGCAGTCCAGACTGGACTAAATCGGAATCTCCACTTCTTCCCGTCCTAGCAATGGGACCTCAACCAAGCAGTGCAATTGAAGGTGATATAAGTGAACCTTGCCGCAGTGTTAATGTTGCGCACTTGCCTGATGTGGTCTCACTGAGGCCCCAGAGCCAGAGTGTACTTCTGGGGAAAGGTGTTTTCACATAAAGAATGTGGCCCTTTCCACAACAGTTCTGGGAAGCATTTAATCCAGAGAGTTACAAGTCTGTACTTTCCTTTGATGTCTTTTTAAAAAAAAATGCTTATGTCAGGCAGTTATTTACCATAGTCTTGTCATACTCAAGGTCAGGCTGCTTAAGGTTCTAGAAACAGGAGGTTATGACCTCTGCTTTCTCAATGCTTGTGATAAATAGGAAACATAAATATGTAAGTGCATGAACTAGATCAGTATGGTTGAGCCTACAACAGAATGCAATAAGCAGATGTGAGGAAGTGGGGAAAGATGGCCTCTTCAGATGCAGGAGAAGATCTAAGTAAGATCTTTCCATGGGAAAGAATCCTGCAAGGTCACCCCAGGAAGGAATGTAGGAACTTAAGAAAACCACCAGGGGTCCCATGAGCCTGGATGGAAAGGGAAAGTGAGCAACAATTGGCATGTCGCATTAGTCTGCTCAACCAGACTAAACAGCATGATTGCTTTTCCTAAAGAAAAAGGGAAACTATGGAAGTATTTTAAACAGATGAAGATCTTGTTTACATTTTCAGTTTCTTTTGATTACTAAATAAAAACTTGAAGTGTGGAAACTGAGGCAAGAAATTATTTAAGAGGGTATTTTAGTAGATGAGTCTTGGTGTAATAGAAGCAAAGAGTAAATATATGATGGTAGAGAGAGGCATAAAAAATTGTATGTTTTAAATAGAGCTGTATCATCTGCATGACTTGGAAATTGGTTCATGGAAGGAATGGGTCAAGGTGGGCTTGGGCTTCTTGTTCAGAGTTATTATTTAACTATTGGGATTTGAACAAGTTATAAGAAACAGGAAATACGGGTTTTGTTGTTTGTTTTTTGTTTTGCTTTGGGTTTTGTTTTGTTTTGGTTTTTTTTTTTTTTTTTTTTTTTTTAAGAGTAAGAGATACTTTGGGGACATTCCAACAGAAATGCAAATTTAGATAAGAATGTTTGGAACTAAGAGAAAAAGTTTGGGCTAAAAGAAGGTATTTAGAAATAGCTTGGAGGACCCCAAGTTTAATTATGAAAATACATGAAGTATCACACGCAAATTCTTTAAACACAGATGAGAATGCACAAATATGGGGAACCATGGCAGTAGCACTTATGAGCGCCATATTGGCATCTTTACTCTGAGTATGGTTTAAGTGCCACTGATTATTCAATGAAGCTCCAGCATTTCTGGAAGACCTGACTAGTCTCACAATGTACAGTGTCCTCCAAAAGCTGTTTGATTTATTTGCCATACATAGCCCCTCTGAATTGAGAACAAACAGGAAAAAAATTGATTCTAACTTCATAGAGAAGAGTTTAAAATGTGGGTGACCATAGTTTGAATGACATCCCCAATTCTCTCTAGTCTATTAATAAGGAACAAGAAGGCGTGTCATTTTCTCTTTGGAACAATTGTCACGCATGCAAGACACTGGACTCTATTATAAGCAGATGGGCCCCAAGTGCAAGCTGAAGAACCCCGTCCACACAGTGCCAGTATGTGCTGATTGCTGGTGGGTTAAAGGATCTTTCTAAGTATGTGAATGGAAGCTCACACAACAGTGTGGAGAATCTTTGTTTCTCAGACAACCTAAACATGAAAGGTAAGGCCAATGCCTAATTTAAGAATATGTTTGGTAAGAAATTTAAAGAGAAGAAAAACCTTTAGCTGTTTCTGATGGATTAAAGGCAAATTGTAACAAGTTGGGTGGGGCTGATCGGGTTATTTCTTCTGTAGCAAGGGAAATGACCTCTCAGTGAGAGAACTGGTATTCATAGAACGTTTTCCTTCTTCCAAAATTTAATCATAAGTGAAATTTTTATCTCCTTAGATTAATAAAACTTAATACATTTCAGTCATTTGTACATTCTCTAGCAAGGGAAATTTTGACCAGTGAAAAAATTTGGTTTGGGATAAATTAGGTGTGGCTGGTTGTCTTTTTTATGACGCCATAATAACCACAGCGAATGAGTACAGGAATCTTAGCTCTGGACTCTACTCTGCTGTGATGTAAATTCCATGTGAGCTGCAGTCCTCTGCCCCATTGCTCCCAAACCATCATTTCCTAAACCTCCTGACACACATGTTCTGGGAGCTCCTGGCTTCCCGCGCCTCATCTCTACAGAATGCACAGCATTTAGGATAGTACAACTCTATGTCCTGTGATGCCTTCTCTGGCAACAACAACCCCATAGTTTCTTACAATATGCTTAACCAATCCAACCAATAATATGTCATATGTGCATATACATTTTAAATTTATTTTATTATTTAGTTGTTTGTTCGTATGTTTTATGTATATTAGGAGGTTAGCTAAAGTTATGCTTCTGCATTAATGTGTGCCTGGTGCCCGCAGAAATCAAGGGCGGGTATCAAGCCCCATGAAACTGGAGCTATGAACAGTTGTAACCACCATGTGGATATTAGTTGCTGGGAACTTAACTTGAGTCCTGTGCAAGAGCAGCAATTACTGTTATTGGTAAGCCCATTCTACCCATTGATATTTTCCATTGCGACTTCATTTTTTTATTTTTAAAATTGTGTTTTTTAAAACATATACATTTATATTATTACACATGAAGAAAATGAACTACATACATCAGGAAGAACCACGAGACAATCAGAAATTATATAAATGTAACAGTCATAGTGATTTGGCTATTTGTGTTTGGCTAACGAAGTAAACATCTTTCCTATCTTGTTGGATCTACATTTCTGAATGAAAATCAATATCTAGAGGTATCCAAGATGGCAGCGAGCAGTGTGGACCGCGTTTGGAGGTCCCAGGGAACAATTCAGTGAATTGCACAGATTTCTGAGCCAGGAACACCAAGGTCCAAACATAACGGCAGCGGGAGTGCTCCACGGTTCGGAGGGACCAGGGTGCGGAGGACCTGCATGCCCCTGCACACGGGAGGAGCGTGGATTTTCTCTGATCGGAGTGGCAGCGGCAGAGGCAGCAGCACCAGCGGCACCAGCAGCGGTGTCTGAGGTTTGCAGCTCATAGCCTTCCGGTGGAGGCGATTGGTGTGGTGGCTGGTGGGAGTTGCTGCGGGAGAGGGGACTTGGGGCAGAATTTGGGTCGCATGGAGCCTTCGGACCCAGACTGGACTTGGCGGACAGTTCGGCCCCAGAGTCCTGGGTACTGGCCCAGCCCAGCAAGCAATTCTGCCTGAGGCGCTAACTCAGCATGGCCACAGCTCCCCTGCTGTGGTGCAGGCTTAGTTGAGCATGCAGCTCCACACTAGGCAGCACCTCAGCTCAGCGGCAGCTCCCCTGTGGTGACACAGTCTGGGCGGAGCACTTGGTTCCACCACTGGTGCTAACTCAGAGCAGCAGCAGTTCTCCTGCTGTGGCACAGGCTGGACAGAGCGCTCAGTTCCATCAGCTCTAAGACTCTGGTTGGACACAGTGTGCAGTTTGAATCCAGAATTCCTGGCTGAGATTGGTAGTCAGTTCGGGCCCTGAGTCAATAACTGACCACAGCACGCACTTTGGGCCAAAAGGCCCTAGTGGAGCTTGGTGCGTAGTCCCAGCCCAAAAATTCTGGCTGGACCCTGTGTGCATTTTGGGCTCAGAATCCCTAGCTGAACTTGGCAGACGGTTCAGGCCCGGAGAATCTAGCTGAGTTCAGCCCGTGGTTCGGGCCCAGTGCTCCTGGCTGGACTTGGCAGGGAACACAGAAGGCTGTGGATACCTTGGCCTGACCCAACGCTCATTCAGAGACCCAGAACAATTGCAGGATCCACAGCACAGGGGCGCTGAAGATCACTGGCTGTGAGAGACCAGAACAACAGGGCTAACCTCCTAACATCCACACCAGTGAAGCTTTGAGCTCGCAGCTGAGAGAAATAGTGAGAAAACAAGTGAATCTATCGTCAGACACCCTCCATCCAACTCTGGAAGCTACCCAACAAAAACAAAGACGGCAAGATGTCTAAAGGACAACGAAAAAGCATACGCAAAAACCCCCAAACAACATGGCGTCTCCAGTTTCCAGCTATCCCAAAGAAAACAACCCAGAGAACTCAAATACAACGGAAATACAAGAAAATGACCTCAAATCCTTAGTAATGAGGATGATAATGGAGGAAACAAATAAAATTCGTAATCAAATGCAGGAAGACACAGACAAATAGGTGAGAGACATAAAAGAAGCACATAGAATGGAACTGGAAAAATTGCAGGAAAATGCAAACAACCAGATGAAAGAAATAAATAAAACAGTTCAAGCTCTGAAGACCTATAAAGAGGCAATGGAAGAAACTCAGGAATATACAAAAAATCAGATGAAAGAAATCAAAAAATCAGTTCAAGATCTGAAAATGAAAATGGATTTAATGATAAACACACAGACAGAAGAAAAACGAGAAATTGAGACCTCAGAGAAGAAGGCGAGCAACACAGAGGTGAGCTTTTCTAACAGAATCCAAGAGATGGAAGAACGAATCTCAGGTCTAGAAGATACAATCACAGATATTGAATCAACCATTAAAGAAAATGCCAAATCTGGAAAACTCCTGACACAAAATATGCAAGAAATTAAGGACACCATGAAAAGAAGAAATCTGAGGATAATAGGCATTGAAGAAAGAGAAGACATCACACTCCAGGGCCCAGAAACTATTCTCAACAAAATCATAGAAGAAAATTTCCCCAATCTAAAGAAAGAAATGCCTATAAACATACAAGAGGCCTACAGAACACCAAATAGAATTGACCAGAAAAGAAAAAACTGCCCGCCACATAATAATCAAAACACAAAACATGCAGAACAAAGAAAAAATATTAAAAGCTGCAAGGGAAAAGGGCCAAATAACATTTAATGGTAAACCTATCAGAATGACACCTGACTTCTCAGCAGAGACCATAAAAGCCAGAAGGGCCTGGACAGAGATCCTGCAAACCCTAAGAGACCACAGATGCCAGGCCAGACTACTTTACCCAGCAAAATTATCAATAACCATTGATGGAGAAAACAAAATATTCCATGACAAAAACAAATTCAAACAGTACCTATCCACAAACCCAGCTTTACAGAAGGTACTAGAAGGAAAACTCCATCCCAAAGGGTCAAGCTACAACCAAAACTACCCAGAAATAGATAACTCTCCCATGGCAAAAACACAACTACACAAACGCTCGACTGGAAACAACATCAAAATTAAGACTCTTAACAGTCACTGGTCATTAATATCTCTCAACATCAATGGCCTCAATTCTCCAATAAAAAGACACAGACTAACTGAATGGGTACATAAACAAGATCCAACATTCTTCTGCATTCAAGAAACACATCTCACCCATAATGAAAGGCATTACCTCAGGGTAAAAGGTTGGAAAAAAACCTTCCAAGCAAACGGTCACAAGAAGCAAGCAGGCGTAGCCATTTTAGTATCAAACAAAATAGACTTTCAACCAAAATTAATCAAAAGGGATGAGGAAGGACACTTCATACTCATCAAAGGTAAAGTCAACCAAGATGACATCACAATTCTGAACATCTATGCTCCCAATACAAGGGCACCCACATTTGTAAAAGATCTCCTAAAAAGCTTAAACCACACATCGATCCCCACACAATAATAGTGGGAGACTTCAACACCCCACTCTCACTGAAGGATAAGTCATTGAAACAGAAACTAAGCCGAGAAATAACATCATTAACCAATGCCATGGGTCAAATGGATCTAACAGATATCTATAGAACCTTTCACCCAAACAAGAAAGAATACACCTTCTTCTCTGCACCCCACGGAACCTTCTCCAAAATTGATCACGTCGTAGGTCACAAAGCAAGCCTCAATAGATACAAGAGGATTGAAATAATACCTTGTATCCTATCAGATCACCATGCTCTTAGGCTGCAATTCAACAACAACAGAAATAACAAAAAGCCTACACATACGTGGAAACTAAACAACTCTCTGCTATATGACACCTGGGTCAGGGAAGAAATAAAGAAAGAATTCAAGGAGTTTCTGAAATTCAATGAAAATGAAGAAACAACATACCCAAATTCGTGGGATACATTGAAAGCAGTGCTAAGAGGAAAATTCATAGCACTAAGTGCCTTTAAAAAGAAATTGGAAACATCGCACATAAGCATCTTAACAACACAACTGGAAGCCCTAGAAAAAAAAGAAGCAGAAAACACCCAAGAGGAGTAGACGCCTGAAATAATCAAACTCAGGGCTGAAATTAACAAATTAGAAACTAAGAAAACAGTCCAAAGAATCAACAAACCAAAAGCTGGTTCTTTGAGAAAATCAACAAGATAGACAGACCATTAGCCAAACTAACTAAAAGGCAGAGAGACAGTATTGAAATGAACAAAATCAGAAATGAAAAGGGAGACATAACAACAGACACTGAAGAAATTCAAAGAATCATAAGATCCTACTTTGAAGGCATATACGCCAGAAAATTTGAAAATCTATGGGAAATGGATGATTTTCTTGATCAATTTCACTTGCCAAAGTTGAATGAAGATCAGATAAACAAGCTAAATAGTCCCATTTCCCCTACAGAAATAGAAGCAATCATCGATGGTCTCCCAACCAAAAAAGCCCAGGGCCAGATGGTTTCAGTGCAGAATTCTACCAGACCTTCAAGGGCGAGCTAATACCGATACTCTTCAAGCTACTCCAAAAGATAGAAATGGATGGAAAATTACCAAATTTATTCTATGAGGCCATAGTCTCATTGATACCTAAACCTCACAAAGACTCAACAAAGAAAGAGAATTTCAGACCAATTTCTCTTATGAACATAGATGCAAAAATACTAAATAAAATACTTGCAAAACAAATACAGGATCACATCAAAGATATCATTCATCATGACCAAGTAGGCTTCATTCCAGGCATGCAGGGATGGTTTAATATACGGAAATCCATCAATGTAATCCACCATATAAACAAACTGAAAATAAAAAACCACATGATCATCTCCTTGGATGCAGAGAAAGCATTTGATAAAATCCAACACCCATTCATGTTTAAAGTTTTAGAGAGATCGGGGATACAAGGCACTTTCCTCAACATAATAAAGGCTATATACAGCAAGCCAATATCCAAAATCAAAGTAAATGGTGAGATACTCAAGGAAATTCCTCTAAAATCGGGAACAAGGCAAGGCTGCCCACTCTCTCCATATCTCTTCAATATAGTAGTCGAAGTTCTACCCAGAGCAATAAGACAACAAAAGGAGATCAAGGGTATCCAAATGGGAAAAGAGGAAGTCAAATTATCCCTATTTGCAGATGATATGATAGTGTACATAAGTGACCCTCAAAACTCCACCAGAGAACTCCTAAAGCTGATAAACACCTTCAGCAAATTGGCTGGATACAAAATTAACTCAAAAAAGCCTGTAGCCTTCCTATACACAAATGACAAGCCTGCAGAGGAAGAAATTAGGAAAACCACACCCTTCACATTAGCCACAAGCAATATAAAATATCTAGGAGTTACCCTAACTAAGCAAGTGAAGGACTTGTATGAAAAAAATTTCAAAACTCTGAAGAAAGAGATTGAAGATGACCTGAGAAGATGGCATGATCTTCCTTGCTCATGGATCGGGAGAATTAACATAGTAAAAATGGCCATCCGACCAAAAGCAATCTACAGATTCAATGCAATCCCTATCAAAATACCTACACAATTTTTTAAAGACATTGAAAGTTCAATTCTGAACTTTATATGGAAAAACAAAAAACCCAGAATAGCTAAAACAATCTTGTACAATAAAAGGTGCTACGAGGAATCTCCAAACCTGATCTCAAACTGTACTATAAAGCAATAGTAATTAAAACAGCATGGTACTGGCACAGCAACAGGCTGGTTGATCAGTGGAATCGAATCGAAGACCCAGATATGAATCCACACACATATGGTCACTTGATTTTTGACAAAGAAGCCAAATCCATTCAATGGAAAAAGGATAGCATCTTCAACAAATGGTGCTGGTCTAACTGGAGGTGTATGTGTAAAAAAAAGGAACTGGACCCATATTTGTCACCTTGCACAAAACTCAAATCCAAGTGGATTAAAGACCTCAACATAAAACCAGAGACACTAAGCCACTTAGAGGAAAAAGTGGGGAAGAGCCTGGAACATATTGGTACAGGAGACAACTTCCTGAACAGAACACCAACAGCCCAGGCCTTAATGTCAACCATTAATAAATGGGACCTCATGAGACTGAGAAGCTTCTGTAAGGCAGGAGACACTGTCAAGAGAACAAAGCGACAGCCTACAGACTGGGAAAAAATCTTCACCAACCCTACATCTGACAAAGGTCTAATATCCAAAATATATAAAGAACTCAAGAAATTAAACACCACCAAACTGAATAACCCAATTTAGAAATGGGGCTTGGAACTAAACAGAGAAATCTCAACAGAGGAGTATCGAATGGCTGATAAACACTTAAGGAAATGCTCAACCTCCTTAGTCATCAGGGAAATGCAAATCAAAACAACTCTGAGATTCCATCTTACACCCATCAGAATGGCTAAGATCAAAAATTCAAGTGACACCACATGCTGGCAAGGATGTGGGGAGAGAGGAACACTCCTTCATTGCTGGTGGGAATGCAAACTAGTATAGCCACTTTGGAAATCTATCTGGTGCTATCTCAGAAAAATGGGAATAGGGCTTCCTCAAGACCCAGCTATTCCACTCCTTGGAATATACCCAGAAGATGCTCCAGCACACAACAAGAAACTTTGCTCAACCATGTTCATAGCAGCCTTATTCATAATAGCCAGAACATGGAAACAGCCTAAGTGTCCCTCAGTAGAAGAGTGGATAAAGAAACTGAGGTACATATACACTATGGAATACTACTCAGCTATTAAAAACAAGGAATTCCCAAAATTTGTGGATATATGGATTGAACTAGAAATGATCATAATGAGTGAGTTAACCCAGAAGCAGAAAGAATCAAATGGTATATAGTCACTTATATCTGCATACTAGCCCAAGGGGCATGTCCCACAAAAGCCTTCACTTACCAGGAAACTGGGACAGAGGGGAGGGCATCCTATTGGGTCTCTAAATGAGAGACGCATGGGAGAATAGCAAAATAAAAGGATACAGGGGGTCCTAGAAACCTACAAGTAGAACAATATAATAGGCAGATTTGGGCCCAGGGGTCCTGCTCAAACTAAGGCACCAGCCAAGTACAATACAGGAGGTAAACTTTAAACCCCTTCCCAGATCTAGCCAATGGTCAGAATATTCTCCACAGTTGAGTGGAGAATGTGATATGACTTTCTCACGTACTCTGGTGCCTCACATTTGACCATGTCGCCTGGAGGGGGAGACCTGGTGGCACTCAGAGGAAGGACAGCAGGTAGCCAAGATGAGACTTGATACCCTATGAGCATATACAGGGGAGGAAATCCCCCTCAGGAACAGTCATAGGGAGGGGAATAATGGGAAAATGGGGTGGGGGGAGGAATGGGAGGATACAAGGGATGGGATAACCATTGAGATGTAACAAGAATAAATTAATAAAAAAAAAAGAAAATCAATATCTATCATATCTCATCTCTATTCATTTTTATGACCTCCTTCTGAATCTCAAAAATACCTTACGGGACTTTCGAAACAGCTATGTGTAATCCATATTTCAAATAGAGAAGATGGGAAGTCTCAGTCAACTTAAATTACCATGAGAAGTAAATAGAAGATGAGAAAACAACTTCTTTATGGCTCCAAATATAACTGCTTCATTTAATTAAGTGAAAAATAATAATGAGTTCCATGCATTCATGAACTTGGCCATCAGATTATTTATTATTTTATTTGATTAGATGTGATGTATTTGGAATCGCATAAATCATAGCCCTAAGCTTATTATCAGTAACTCACTCACATCCCTGACACTGTGTGTTATGCATGTATCTAAGCTGTAATCCGATGATTCATGCCATGGATCTACTATTCGGTGTAGGCTAAATTTTTCAAAATCTTCTTTATTTTGGGTTCTTAAATGTTTCACTTTCCTTTTAAAGCACCTACCAGAGCTAAGGGAAAGAGAAGGCCAATCTTAACCCCTAAACAACTAAGCTTCATTGTAAAACTAAGCTACCTGTTCTTTAACTCCATCAGAGACTTGAGAAGGAGTAAACTTCATTACTTGAGTGTGCCAGAAGTGCAGGTTAGTAGCTTTCCAAATGAGAAGATGACAGAGACAGTTTTCTACCTGAATAGTCACCCCAAACTATAATGGTGGAGCATCTTCTTCAGCCTTCTGGCCCAGTATAGCTGACAGACATCTTTGTGAGGCAGGAACTACTGAGGACTTGCTTACCCTGTCTTGGCAGCGTTTGGCTGTCGACTCTGCTTGCATACGAGCTTGCCCTTTTTTTAGGAAGAATTCTGTCTGTGGGGGAAATGAAGACTTTTTGCCCAGTGACTTGTTTGCCACATTTGAAGCCATCTCCACAGGAGGTTCTTTGATGCTCATCATCTTCTTTGAAGTAGGCTGGTCTAGATAGATGCTTTAAGTTGATAATGACAAGATGTGATGAATATTGATTTATATTCAGAATTTTAGACACACCAAAATAGGAAAGATGTTTTCTTCAAGGCTGCCAAATACAAATAGCCAAAACACTAAGAATGTATCATTTATATAATTCCTGATTGTGTCATGATTCTTCTTGCTATAGGTAGTTTATTGTACATATGTGTAATAATATAAATGTATATGTAAAAAAAATTAATTTAAGAAAGGTTAATAGGAAAAACGCATTGTGGGCCTGTTTAGATGTAGTTTCTTGGGTCAATTCCACTCTGCGTTGTCTGGATACCAGCAGTCCATTTCAACGGCAAACACCAAACAGGGACACAGATCAGTAGTGGAGGCACAATCCAGCAGAAACCTAATTGGCATGAGTCAGTGGAAGCAGAATCAGCCAGAAAACCACAGGAAGTTCTCTGTTGCATTTCTCTCTACAAAATGAAGATCAGCAAAGATCAGTCAAGTGTTGCATGGCATAGCAATGCAAAAAGGCTAGTCTCATTGAATGTGAGGTTCTAGTTAAATTCCTTCTAAACACCACATGTTTGTTTTCAGCAAAAGATCACATGCTCTCTCACAAGACAGCTTCCAGAAAAACATCCCATGACACAACTGAGCTTTTAAAGAAACCGGAAACTTCCACTTCCACTTAGACCTACAAATAAAGCATTTTCATTATCATCTATACCTATGTGTTTCTTTTCCCCTCAGATTTTCTGCCTAACTCTGAAGTACTATACTTTGAATTTTATTCTTACCATGCCTAATTTTATAGTTCATGTCATTTTCTCTAGCTTATTTTCAAATTTTATACTAATGTTATCAAGCTGTATAGAGTTTTCTAAAATTAAGATTTCTTAGTTCAACATTATATTGCAAATAAATACCCACACTATTTTGTATAATTGTCTTTCCTTAATTTTCATTTCTACGTAATATTTTTTGTAAAAATATGCCATAATTTATCCACTTCTTATTTTATTAAGAGGAATCTAATTCATTTTCAGACCATTGTTTTGATAATGATTAGTTCAATGTTATTAAAAAAATCAATAATAATATTTTACAAATTTTAAGAGTGTAATTGTTTTGGGGTTAGGTGTAGCATTACTGAGATAAAAATTATTTTAAAAAAATGTTTTTCTTTATAGGCAAATGCCAAATTTCTTAAACAAAGTGGTTATAGCAATCTGTAAATACACCATTAAGGTACAAGAAATCCTGACAATCCACAGCCTCTACAATAATGTTGTAAATTTCTAGTATTTTGTCAATCATGTGGATACAAACTGATTTCTCAGTTGCTTTTAATTTGCATCCCCTTCAAAAAATAATGAGACTGAGAATACCTCCAGACATTGGTATTTTGAATTTCTTTTTATTTATTTGCTGTACTTCACACAATGTTGGTAATTCTTTGCCAGTCATATGGGTCTGTTATAACCAAAAGTCTGTCTTCTGTATGTAGACTCAGCTTTAACCAATACCTGCCTAGTGCAGAGGCTCAGGAGAAGAGACTGCACGCTTACCTAGCCAAGACCTCTATGCTATCTGTCCGACTTCTCCATGGAATTAGGGCCATGCAGGACTTTAGCTGCTCAGCTCCCCCGATTTCCTTACCCACTACCTTTGTTTCATGGCAGGTTCCTCTTGAGAGCATGTCCTCAACCAATATTCGTGCAATTTTTTCCATCTTTGATAATGTACCTAGTATATTCACATCAAGGTGCTTCCTTTAAAAATATTTTAACGAAGTTTTTAATATGAGATTTATCATTTTATATCTATGGATTTTCTTTTGAAGAAATCTTTATTGAGAAAGCATTCCTTACCAAAATGGCAAGAAAAAAAATACCCCTTGTCTAAGCTTTCTTTCTTTCTTTCTTTCTTTTTTCTTCACTCCTTCCTTCATTCTTTCTTTTAAATTTCTTACATGTATTTTTTCCAGGAGCGTGTGCTGGGACACACACATAAAAGTCATATGACACTTCACAGGGGTCAGGTCTTCCTTGCTATGCGGGACCTGGTGATCGGACTGAGATCGTCAGGCTTGCTTGTGAGTGCACTGGCCAACTGAGCCTCTCCTCAGCCCAATTTCTTGTCAATATTTCTAACTTGTGCTTTGGTGTTTTGTCCTTTTGTTTCATTTTATACAGCATGAGGTAGAGAATCACATGTCATATTCTGTTGAAATATAGCAAATACCATAATTTTAAAATTTATCTTGTAGAAAGAGTGTCAAGAATGAATATATCCTCAGTTCCAGTAATTCTGTTGGAATGTATCCAACTCCAAAACCTGAAACCCAGAAAGGGACCTTCATATTGAGTGCTTGTGGCAGCATTCTTTAACATTAAGAAAATTAGAAATAACAGAACCCTTCTCAAACCCAACTAATGGAAGAGCATCATGAAAAGTGACAATCAGATACTGAGCAGGACATGACAAGTCTATGGCGAAAAATGATCTCAAGTCTCAGGACCACTGCACATGTGAAAACGGAGGGGTATTAGATTCCACTGCATTTCAATGGATATGTTGTTTTCTAAGCATATGTTTTAGCTGATACACATTTGGTAAACTTTCTTTTCTGTAGCTTTGAAATATTCTAAATGAAGATTTGGCACAATCTGTCTATGCTTCTTTAGAGTGAGGTAGAGTGTGTGGTAGTTTTCCTTCCTGAAGATATTCCTGTAAATGCATACTATGGAATGGAGGACTGGCCAGGAATTTCTCAGTTATTATGTTACATTACCATCCACTTGAGATTTTCACCAGTATATTGCAAAAACCACAGGGTTTTCAAGCAGCTTAAATTAGAGGATGAATTTGGGTTTATCAAATGCTTAATACCTTAGCTAGGCTATTCATTTATTTAGCCTTAGATCCTTTCTTATGAAATAATAGGGATATAAATATTTTTGCCAAATACCACAATCTACAGAGAGTGGAATTTTCTCTGGGGACCCTGAAATCAGAATCTGAGGCATATACACAGTCTAGAGAGGAGTTTGGCAAAGAGGAGAAAACTGATGTCAACATGTTATGGCTCTCATCCCTGGTGCCAGTGACTGGCACCCTACTTCCATTCCTTCACCATGAGAAAATGCCTCAGTGCTCTTCCCATACAAAATAATAAGGAGGGCGTATAGTCATCAGCAGCTGTCCCCGTGATGGAGGGCAGTCGTTTGTACTCATTCAGTAGTCAGCCAGGATCTTCTGAAATTCTGTATTGTGAGACGAAAGGAGCATGGTGTAACGTTTTGCCCTTGCACAATGCCACTCATAACTGGTCACTACAGTGACAGTGGAGGCAAAAGATAGAGCTCATAATGATATATTCGGCCACACCAAACAGTGATAGAAATCAGAGATCCCAAAATAGTTCATATGTGTTTGGAGGCTTGCCATGTGGTTTTTCTAAGAGAAAATGCACGTCTTGCTTTTGTCAGCTTCTGCAGGCTGTGTCCTTGGCCTGTGACATACGTAGCTCTCTGGTATAGGGACCTTTGTGATCATGTTGGGCTCACCTCATAGTCCATGATAATCTTCCCGTATCAAGGGCCTTTATATTTATAAAGCCCACATTCTGTGTAAGGGAGAATATCCATGGGTTTCAGGCATAGAATATGGACATCTTTGGTGAGTCATTGTTCTGTGTACCACAATGTTAAGTAAGGGATTTTAATAAATGTCTATCACAATTCCTTCATCTTACTGTTCTCAGTCTTCCCCCCATACACTTATATAAGTCATGGTTTTCCAGAGAAAGATGGGTATGTGGATGATAGACAGATAGATGATAGATAGAATAGCCAGGGGATAGATTTATGGGATTATGCACAATTGTCTCATAGATAGGAAATCATGCAATCTGCAACATGGAAGCTGAGAGTCAGGGAAGCTGGTGTAGTTCTAAATGCTTGGCATCCTGAGAGCCGATGATACTGATTACAGCTTTGAGTTTCAAGAGCTAAGAAGCGAGAGCTAAGAAAAGCAGAAAGCCAATGTCTTAGAGCCAGCAGTCAGTGCTAGTAAATCTCCATCCCTTCAGCATGTTATTCTATTCTGGAATCAGCGAGTTGACTGATGCCCTCGTGTGGCCGTACATCCATTCTACCAGCTAGACCAACACAACTGTTCATCTTTTCATGATACACTACCACAGACGTTTCCAAAATTGATCTTCAACCAGCAATTGATAATCTTGTGACCTACTCAAGTCGACACATGAGATTTACCACCTATTACTACTCTAGAAGCTTCCTAAAATATATACATATATAAAAGAAACCCAAATGGAACCACCCAATATTGGGGAAGACAGAGCCACAGCTAGACATTTTTAATGGCAAAGTGAAACATCATGTGACAGAAATGGGTGGCATCTAGTTGATTCGTTGTTCAGAGGGGCCCCAATGGAACCCTCCAAACATCTCAGGCTATTGCCAAGGCTATGAGTTGCTCTCCACAGGTGATGGTAAAGCCTTATTGTGTATTTTATTGAACGTGGAGAAGGTGAACTGATGCCTATCTAGCGCCTTCATCCCTACTGACTAGTGTCAGTATGAGAGGAGAAAGGTAAATATCAACCCAGCTAGTAACTATGGAGTCTACAACAGTGACCTACTATCATAATATGCCAGTGCAGTAGGGGCACAGGTATTGTGGGATAACTAGCTACTCTCTGATTTGATTTAAGGCCAACTCTATGAGATGTAACCCATTCCTGGCACCGTGCTAGTAGCCAAGAACTAGAGACTAGTTATGCCATGGGCCCAGGAAAAAACCAAACACTATTGCTCTGCTAAAGAAACAAAGCAATAATATGAATCCTAATGATATTCTGCTACCCTCATAGATCAGTGCCTTGCTCAGCCATCATGAGGAGCTTCCTCTTGCAGTAGATGAGAAATAATATGTAGACCTATACTTTAGCAAAGTGTAGAGAGTGAGAGACATTGGAACACTCAGTCCTAAGTGGGAGGTTTTCATTAAACCTCTCACTGCAATCTCAGGCAACTATGTATAAGAGGAGACATAAAGATTGTAAGAGCCTGTGGAGATAGAAGACAAAAAGAAAATAGGCCTTCTAGACACAAGAGGACTGAGACACATATGAACTCACATAGACTATGGCAGCATTCACAAGGCCTGCACAGGTCTGGGCTAGATGGGACCTCAGCACAGATAAACATAAGTTCCCATCCATAACCAAGAAGATCTCTCTAATTGTCATCCAGTTGGAAAGGAAAACTTAGTTTTCCTCAATAGAATATCACCAGTTAATTTAACCACAGGATCCATGCTCAACAGTAGTTGGCCAATACAAAATGAACTCAATGGTAGTTTTGTAAAAATGAGGGGGGGGGGGATAAGAAAGAAAGAGAGAAAGAAAGAAAGAAAGAAAGAAAGAGAGAAAGAAAGAAAGAAAGAAAGAAAGAAAGAAAGAAAGAAAGGAGATAGTAAAAAAAAGTACAAATGAGTCACACTTTCAGATACACAATCAACTAACAAAACTTAGTATCCTTTCTACATACCAATAACAAATACTATAAGAATGAGATTTGGAAACATCCCCATTCTCAATACAATCTAAAATAAAGCATTTAACCATAAACCTAAGCAAGGAGATTAAAGACCTCTACAATGAAACCTTTAAATATTTGGAGAAATTGAGGAAGACATGAGAATATGGAAAGAATGCTCATACACGTTGAACTGTAGAATTAATATTGTAAAAGTACCATTATATTGAAAGCAATTTACAGGTTCAATACAATCTTTGGTTTCTTTGTTTTTGTTTTGTTTGTTTTGGGGGTTTTGTCATAGTTGTTTTTGAGACAATATTCTATTGCATAATAGCCCTGGCTGTCATGGTTTTGGCTAGAATGGCTGGGTGGGTGCCTTTGCTCTAGCAGTGCTGGTGTTACAGGCACATGCTACAACACTCGATTTATATTGATGCCAGGGATCTGGCTTGAGTTCCAGTGCTGACAAAACAAACAGAGCCACCAACCTATCTCCCCAGTCCTATTTACCCATCTGGAGATATTTAAACTGTTTTTTCTTTTCTGTGGTTACTTTCTTTGCTTATTGATTTGTTTGCTTTTCCTTTTGGTTTGTGATATTTTTTTTTGAGACAGGATCTCACCATGTATCCCAGGATGATTTGTTAATCATAATCCTCCTGCTTCAGAATCAAATGCATTGGGATTAAAGCCTACACAACACAATCATAACCACAGAGTTACTCCTCTAGGCTATTACAAATTGTAAACCTATATGTTCTTAGCTTGTCAGTAACACATGTAAGAATCTGGAGCACAAATCTGTGATTTGCTTACTTGTAAGGTATAGACAATCTTTTAAATTTTAATTTATTTATTATTTATTTATTCACTTTACATCCTGGTCATAGCCTCATCCCTCCTCACTTCCCAATCCCACCCTCCCCCACCTCCATTCCCCTATTCCTCAGAAAAAGAAGCCCCTTTTCCCATCAACCTTATCTCATCAAGTCTTATAAGGACTGAGGATGTTCTCTTCCCCTGTGGCCTGGCCAGGCAGTCTCACAAAGGGGAAATAACAGAAAAGCTGGCAAGAGAGTCCATGTCAGAGAAAGCCCTTTGTCCCCTTACTAGAGGACCCACATGAAGCCTGAGGTCCCCATCATCTCCATCCTTGTAGGATGCCTCAGTACAGTCCATGCAAGTTCCTTTATTGGTACCCAACAGAGAATTCTCAACAGAAGAATTTTGAATGGCCAAGAAGCACTTAAAGAAATGTTCAATGTCCTTGGTAATCAGGGAAATGTAAATCAAAATGACTCTGAGATTCCATCTTATACCCATCAGAATGGCTAAGATAAAAAAAAAAAAAAAACTCAAGTGACAACACATGCTGGAAAGAATGTGGAGAAAGGGGAACACTCCTCCATTACTGGTGGGGTGCAAACTTGAGCAATAACTTTGGAAATCAATCTGGTGCTTTATCAGGAAATTGGGAATAGTTATACCTCAAGCCCCACCATACCACTCCTGGGTATATATCCATAAGATGCTCCACCATGCAACAAAGGCATTTGCTCAACTATGTTCATAGCAGCTTTATTCATAATAGCCAGACTGGAAACAACCTAGATGTCCCTCAACCAAAGAATGGATAAAGAAACTGTGGTACATTTACACAATGAAATACTATTCAGCTATTAAAGACAAGGACATCATGAAATTTGCAGGCAAATGGTTAGGACTAGAAAAGATCATCCTGAGTGAGGTAACTTAGACCTAGGAATACACATATGACAGGAGCCTGAGAGAGTTGCCCTCTGAAAGGCTCAACCAAGCAACACTTCAAACCAAATGCTGTGAGACTCACAGGCAAACATTGGGTGAGGCTTATGGAGCACTGCAGAAAAGTGAGGGAAGGAGAAAAGGACCTGGAGGTAACAGTAGTTTCACAAGACCAACAAAGCCAAATAACTACGGCCTAGAGGGGCCTGCTGAGACTGAAGTACCCACCAAGGACCTTGCATGGTTTTTAATTTTTACTGTTACAAAATAAATAGAATAGATATTTATAATATATATGATTTATTTTATTTACATATTCAAGGCAGGAGAAATTTTAAAATCAGTTTTCAAGTCAAAACAGAAAGTTGCCAGCAGTCATGCAAGATATCTTAGTTTTCTGTCCAGGTTAGTTTTTGTTAACTTGGCACAAGCTGGAGTCTGTTGGCAAGAGAGCAGTTTAACTGAGGTACTAACACCACCAGACTGGCCTGTAGACATGTCTGTGTGGCATTTTGGCATTTCTTGGTTAAGGACTATTGTTGGAAGACAGAGCCTACTGTGGGAGGTTCCATGCCTGGCAGGTGGCCCCGGCTTATAGAAGAGAGCAAGCCAAGCAAACCATGCACATCAAGAGAGTAAGCAGTGTTCACCCATGGCCTCTGCTTTATTTCCTGTCCTCAGGTGCCTGCCTTGAGTTTTAGCTCTGACTTTGCTCGGTGACAGAGTATGACCTGAGAGCTGCAGGCTGAAATAAGTCCTTCTTTGCAAAGATTAGAGTAGTGATGCTGCTCACCACAACAGCAGAAAGCTAAGACATCTGTTTTCTATCCAAAATTTGATATTGATAGAGTTAAATCTGGGCATTCTAACAAGTGTAAAATAAGATATTTTATGAGTGTCTAAAAATTTATCCTGGTGGTATCTCAATGCCATATTTATAAGATAATATCTAGCCATAAGTTATGCTATGATGTCATAAAATTTTATGGTTTATTCTAAATTAGAGATTTTATTCTAACTGAGATCAATTTTTATATAGGAAAACACTGTTTATTTTCTCTGTCTGTATAGCTTTCTTTCCCCTAGCATCATTGTACTTATTTCTGTCCTAAGTAAATTGCCATGTCCAACTTCAAGCCCATACTATATTTGCATATCCCCACTTTTAGCTTATTTACTCCCTTGAACTCTTTTGGCTGTGCATAGTTTTTCCTGTTTCTAAAATTTTCAGGATAAACATTGACCAGTGTTTTTATTTATTCTTTGAAATTTTCATACATGTACACAATGTTTCTTAATCATATCCACACTCGCTCCTCTCTCCAACTGACACATACACAATGTTTCTTGATCGTCTCCACACTCGCTCCTCTCTCCAACTGACATGTACACAATATTTCTTGATCATATCCACACTCGCTCCTCTCTCCAACTGCGCCCAGACCCTCAACATTTATCCCTCCCAATTTAATGTATTCCTTATTTATTTGCCATTTTTGCAACAAATAGTGGTTAATTCAAAGATTCCTAGTTGGTCAAAATCCTAAGAATAAGTGAATGCTCAGCATTCAGTGAGGCATCATCATAAGTTTCTCAATCACACAGGGACAATTGAGGGAGAGAAGGCACATGATGGGGAGTGATGTGACCACTGCCATAATGACACTATAGCAGCTGCCATCACCTGCACAGGGCCTGAGGGAAACTGGGTCTCAATACCCAGTCATGCCTCAGGGAGGGGCTCATGGGTCCTGCCCTTTCTAGCGTTCTATGTAAGAGAGACAGTTGATGGCTGCTGTGGTAGAGGAGTCATTGTATTCAGTGAGGTAGCAACGGGTGATTTATCCTGGCTACCATGGATATAGCACAATTTCTCATGACAGTGATCCTAGTTTAATTCTTGGGTCACAAAATAAGAACAAATCAAAAGGCAACATAATGGGAGAATGAATTTCAGGGGACCACAGTATATTCTGTATGACATCAAAGAACGAGTTAATTTTTAAAAATAGTATAAACTTAGAATGTTAGAATCACTTTGCCAAATTAAATGAATTTAGAACCAATGTATCAAGTTTTACAAAAGTTTTAATTAAAGTTTCAGAAGTCCTAGATTGGGGAAAACTGGATAGACGTACAATATTAGAGCCTTTTAATTCATGACCACAGAACTCTTTTCTACTCATTTATATTTTTATTTAAAATTTAAAATTAAATTATATATATATATATAAAGGTTAAAATTTTAATCTTTTTTGAGGATTACATAGGTGACTTCTGTGTTTACATCATTTCCACACCTTTTCTACCATGTGCCCAACTTACTCTCAAATTCATGACCTCTTCTTTAGATATTGTTTCACATGCACACACACACATGTGTTACAAACACAGTATGTGCATAGTGTTACATATTAACACACACATATGTGCATATAAATACAGCCAGCTGAATTCACTTTCTGGTAACTACAAAACATTGTACCAAGTGTGGTCACCTAGACCCAGAGAACCGATGTTCCATGTTCTCCCTTTGCCAATAATATCTCCGAATTTTTTCTTTTCTTTATTAATAACTTTTTTATTTTTTATGTTTACATTTATATCATTACACATACATACAATAAACTACCTTCAGCAAGAAGAACCATGACACAATTAGGAATTATAAAAATGTTGCATTCTTATTGTTTTGGCTATTTGTATTTGACAGCCTTGAAGAAAACATCTTTCCTATCTTGGTGCGTCTAAAATTCTGAATGTAAATCAGTCTCTGTCACATCTTTTTATTATCAGCCTAAAACATTTATCTAGACCTAAAAACATCTTACCCTCTAAACAACTAAGCTTCATTGTAAAACTAAGCTACCTGTTCTTTAACTCCATCAGAGACTTGAGAAGGAGTAGACTTGATTATCTGAGTATGCCAGAAGTGCAGGTTAGTAGCTTTCCAAATGAGAAGATGACAGAGACAGTTTCCTACCTGAATAGTCACCCCAAACTCTCTATAATGGTGGATCATATTCTTCAGCCTTCTGGCCCAATATATTTGACAGACATATTTGTGAGGCAGGAACTACTGAGGACTTGCTTACCTTGTCTTGGCAGCGTTTGGCTGTCGACTCTGCCTGCATCCAGCTTGCCCTTTTTTAGGAAGAATTCTGTCTGTGGTGGAAATGAAGACTTTTTGCCCAGTGGCTTGTTTGCCACATTTGAAGCCATCTCCATAAGGAGGTTCTTTGATGCTCATCTCTTTGAGGTAGGCTGAGTGTTGCCAGGAGTTAACCTGTCTCATTGTCAGTGAATCTTTAAGATAATAAAAACATTTTTAAATGCCATATTCTGCATGTCTCTGAGGTTTTCGAAGACCTTATATAACTATCCTACCTCATCTTTCTATAGAATCATAACTATCTGCTGCACCTAAGATGTATTTTCTTGGGATAAAAGTAGACTAGTAATTGACAAGACCGTGATTTGATCAACTAACAATTAACTTGTATAATTTATTTATCCTAAACAGCCTGCAATAGCACTTTTAAAGTATTGGAACTAAACCTTGTATCATAACTGAGTTATACAGGACCAATACCTCATATTAAAGTATATACATATACATATATACACATACAGTGTGTGTGAAGAATAATCTTACATTTGAATTCTATATCACTGTATCTAAAATTACACTTATTTTGCATCTATATACAAAATTCTATAACAGTGAATTAAAAATAACCTTGTGAGTGACAAGGCATAAAGTTAAGGAGTAGATCACTAATCTACTTTTTCTTCTATCTTCCCTATATATTTGTATATTCTCCCTTCTTTCTGTTCAAACCCTATCTCCAAATCTAAGAATGTAAGATAAAGGAAAAAGAAAGAGACATCAATGAGTCTAACCTTTTCTCTTTAAATAATACCAGTACTAATGTGTAACCAACTCCCATTAATAATAATCCTCTATAGCCCAAGAAAGCAACTGAGAACCTACCAACCCTCCCTTGAAGGAAAAAGGGGCATCATTCTCTTAAGGTTTCTTCTGGCTGATTTTGGACTAATAATACCTTTGTAGGGGTCCAAATAATATTGGGGAAATGGTTAAACAAGCTAGGAATAGCATTTGTGGTCCAGTTTCTAAGTGTTGAGAAATTCCAGGCTTAATTAGAGTCCTGTGTGGGACAGTCTGAAATGCTGGACCAATTGAGATTGGAAGCTTTCTTTGAAAGTCTCCTAGGAGCTGTCTTGTTCTGATGCTGAACAGCAGTTGAAGCACTTGGTGCTGGAACATGAAGGATTCAGGATGCCAGTGTCCATCATGCTGAGAGGAATAAATCTTGTCAGGTCTGATCCGATGTCAGTGCCAGTCCTTTTGTTCTGAAAGCATATAATTTCTAACAAGTATTGTACTATCCTAAAATTATAAGTGTATAAGGTGTGCATGATGCACAGAACAATTAAGGCTGGTTTTCTAATCTTTGTATGATCAGAAGAAAAGGCATCTGTAAATCTTCACTCATGCCATATGAAGAATGGTGTCTAATAGTAACTCATAGTGGTTCTGTAGCCAACAAGAAGCATTGTCTATACCTAGACATTTATGTCTCAGCCAGTCTCAGAGCTATTCTCATTTAGTTGGATTAGCAATATAAATTACCTGCTTGTACTGCAGTTTAAATTCTCCACTTCCTGATTGTATCCACCTCCCTCATTCCTCTCTCCTCCCCTCTCCCTTCCTCCCTTTAGTCTCAGAAAGGGAGCCCTTCTCCCCTAACATCTGACCTCAGCCTATCAAGTCTCATTTGTACACTTGTAACCTTTTCCTTGTAGCCTGGAAGTCCTTCCTGCCAGGGGGTAGTGATCTAAATTTGGTGGCCAGAGTGCATGTCCGAAGTAGGTTCTTACTCTCCACACATGAGACCTATAAGGAGATGTGCTACTACATCTGAGCAGAGGGTCTAGGTCCACATCATACATGGTCCTTGGTTGATGTTTTGGTCTCTGTTGTAGTGTAGTTATTCTCTATTTTGTGGCTAGTATCTGCTTATGAGTGAGTGTTATACCATGCTGTCTTTTCTGGGTTTGGATTACCTCACTCAGGATTATCTTTTCTAGTCCCATCCATTTTGCCTGCAAATTTCAATATGTCCTTGTTTTTAATAGCTGAATAGTATTCCATTGTGTAAATGTACCACAGTTTCTTTATCCATTCCTTAGTGGAGGGACATCTAGATTGTTTTCAGAATCTGGCTACTATAAATAAAGCTGCTATTAACATAGTTGAGCAACTGTCCTTGTTGTATGGTGAAGCATATTTGGGTATATTCCCAGGAGTGGTATGGCTAGATCCTGAGGTAGAGTTATTCCCAATTTCCTGAGAAAGGGCCAGATTGATTTCCAAAGTGGTTGTACGTGTTTGCACTCCCACCAGAAATGAGGAGTGTTCCCCTTTCTCTATATCTTTGCCAGCATGTGCTGTCACCTGAGTTTTGAACTTAGCCATTGGATAGGTGTAACATTGAATCTCAGAGTCGTTTGAGTGGCATTTCCCTGATAGCTAGGGATATTGAGTATTTCTTTAAGTGTTTCTCAGACATTCGATATTCTGCTATTGAGAATCCTCTTTAATTCTGTACTCCATTTTTAATTGGAATTATTTGTCTGATGGTGTTTAATTTCTTGAATTCTTCATATATTTTTGGATATTAGCCCTTTGTCAGATGTAGAGTGGTGATGATCTTTTCTCAGTCTGTAGGCTGTCATTTTGTTCTGTTGACAATGTCTTTTGCCTACAGAACCTTTTCAGTTTCATAATGTCCCAATTATTAATGGTTGACCTTGGAGCCTGAGCTTTTGGTATTCTGTTCAGGAAGATGTCTCCTGTGCCAATGAGTTCTAAGGTCTGCCCACTTTCTTCTAACAGTTTTAGTGTGTCTGGGTTTTATGTTGAGGCCTCTTAATCCAATTGGACTTTAGTTTCATACAGGGTGATAAATATAGACATATTTGCATTTGTTTACATGTAGACATCCAGTTAGACCAACACTATTTGTTGAAGTTGCTATCTTTTTCTCCATTGTATAGATTTGGCTCCTTTGTCAAAAATCAAATGTCCATAGGTGTGTGGGTTATTTCTGGGTCTTCAATTTGATTCTATTGATGAACCAGCCTATTTCTACACCAGTACCATGCTGTTTTTATTACTGTTGCTCTATAGTATAGCCTAAGATCCAGGATGGCCAATACTCCAGAAGATCTTTTATTGTACAGGATCATTTTAGCTATTCTGGGTATTTTTGGTTTTCCATATGAAGTTAAGAATTGATTTTTTGAAGTTGGTAAAGAATTGTGTGGGTATTTTGATGGGAATTGCATTAAATCTGTAGATTGCTTTCAGTAAGATGACCATTATTACTTTGTTGATTTTCCCAAACACAAGCATGGGGGATCTTTTCATCTTCTGAAATCTTCAAATTCAGATATTTCAAGTTTTTTTCTTACAAATCTTTTACTTTCTTGGTTAGAGGTCCACCAAGATACTTCATATTATTTGTGGCTGTTATGAAGGGAGTTTCCCTAACTTCTTTCTCGGCCTGTTTGTCACTTGTATACAGGAGGGCTACTGACTTTTTTGAGTTGATTTTGTATCCAGACACTTTGCTGAGGGTGTTTATCAGCTGTGTGAGTGTTGCTTAATAGAATTTTTGGGATCACTTATGTATACTATCATATCATCTGCAAATAGTGATAGTTTGACTTCTTCTTTTCCGGATTTGTATCCTGTTGATCTCCTTTAGTTGTCTTATTGCTCTAACTAGGACTTCAAGTACTATATTGAGGAGATTATGGAGAGAGTGGACAGCCTTGTCTTGTCCCTGATTTCAGTGGGATTGATTTAAGTTTCTCTCCATTTAGCTTTATGTTGGCTATAGGCTTGCTATGTTTAGGTATCTGCCTTGTATCCCTGCTCTCTCCAGGACTTTTAACATGAATGGGTGTGGGATCGTTTGAGGTTTTTTTCTTTCAGTTTGTATATATGATGAATTACATTGATGGATTTCTGTATAGTGACCCACCCCTGTATAGGGGATGAAGCCTACTTGTTCATGGTGAAGGATAGTTTTGATGCATTCTTGAATTCTCTTTGTGAGTATTTTATTGGGTATTTTTGCATCAATGTTCTTAAGAGAAATTGACCTAAATTCCACTTTCTTTGTTGATTCATTCTGTGGTTCAGAGAGCAAGGTGACTCTAGCCTCACAGAATGAGTTTGGTAATATTCCTTCTGTTTTGATATTATAAAATAGTTTGAAGAAAATTGGTATTGGCTCTTTTCTGGAGGTCTGGTAGAATTCTGCGCTGAATCTATCTGGTCCTGAGCTTTTATTGTTGTTGTTGGGAGACTTTTGATGACTGCCTCTATTTCCTTAGGTGTTATAGGACTATTCATTTCTTTACCTGATCTTGATTCAATTTTGTAGTTGGTAACTATCAAGAAATGTCTATTTCGTTTTGAGGCAGATAGGCTTTTGAAGTAAGACCTGATGATTCTTTGCATTACCTCAGTGTCTGTTGTTACTTATTTCCCTTTTCATTCTGATTTGTGATTTGAATACTCTCCTTATGGCTTTAGTTGGTTTGGCTAAAGGCTTGTCAATCTTGTTGATTTTCTCAAAGAATCAGATCTTGGTTTCATTGATTCTAATTGATTTATTTTTTTGTTTCCAATTTATTGATTTCAGCCCTGAATTTGATGATTTCCAGCCCTACTCCTCTTGGGTAATGTCTGCTTCCTTTTGTTCTAGAACTTTCATGTGTGCTAATTAAGTTGCCTTATGGAATCTCTCCAGTTTCTTTATAAGGCACTTAGTGCTATGACCTTCACTTAGCACTGCTTTCATTGTGTCCCATAGATTTGGATATGTTATGCCTTCAGTTTCATTTAATTCTAGAAAGTTTAAATTTCTTTCATTTGTCCCTTATCCAGATGTCATTGACTAGGGAGTTGTTCAGTTTCTATGAGTTTGTAGGCTTTCAGTTGTTTCTTTGTTGTTGACTTCCATCTTTAATCCATGGTGGTCTGATAATATGAAAGTGATTATTTCGACTTTCTTGTATCTGTTGAGGATTGCTTTGTGACCAAGTATGTGATCAATTTTGGAGAAAGTTCTGTGAGGTGCTGAAAAAAAGCTATAATCTTTTGTGTTTGTGAAATGTTCTGTAGATATCAGTTAGGCCCATTTGTTTCATGATGTCTATTAGTTTTCTTGTTTCTCTATTTAGTTTCTGTCTTGATGATTTGTATATTGGTGAGAGTGGGTGTCGAAGTCTCCCACTGTTAATGTGTAGGGTTAGATGTGTGGATTAAGCTTTAGTAATGTTTCTTTCGGAAATGTGGGTGCTCCTACATTTGGGGCATAGATGTTCAGAATTAAAACATAATCTTGGCATATTTTTCCTTTGATGAGGATGTAGTGACCTTCCCCATCTCTTTTGATTATTTTTGGTTGAAAATACACTTCATCAGATACTAGAATGGCTATTCCTGCTTGCTGCTTGGGTCTGTTTGCTTGAAATATTGTTTTCCAACCCTTTACTCTGAAGTAATGATTATCTTTATTGCTGAAGTGTGTTTCCTGTATGCACAGAATGATGGATTCCATTTTAACATCCATTCTGTCAGCCTGTGTCTTTTTACTGGGAAGTTGAGGGCATTGATGTTAAGAGATATTAATGACCAGTGATTGTTAGTTCCTTTTATTTTGATGTTGGTAATGGTAGAGTATGCGTTTCTGTGTTTTGGATTTGTGGATGTAGAGTTATTTATTTCCTGTGTTTCCTGAGTGTAGTTGGCCTTCTTGAGTTGTAGTTTTTTTTCTTGTACCTTCTGTAGGTCTGGATTTGTGGTTAGGTACTTATTAAACTTGGTTTTGTCATGAAATATCTTGTTTTCTCCATCTATGGTGATTGATAGTTTTGCTGGGTATAGTAGGCTGGGTTGTCATCTATGGTCTCCAAATGTATGCATGACTTCAGTCCAGGCTCTTCTAGCTTTCACAGTCTCTGTTGAGAAGTCAGCTATAATTCTGATGGGTTTGCCTTTATATATGGTTTGACCTTTTTCCCTTGCAGCTTTTAATAATCTTTCTTTATTCTGTACATTTAATGTTTTATTATGTGGACTGAGGATTTTCTTTTCTGGTCAAATCTATTTGGAGTTCTGTAGGCTTCTTGTATGATTATGGGCATTTCTTTTTTTAGGCTGGGGAAGTTTTCTTCTATGATTTTATTGAAAATGTTTTCTGGGCCTTAGAGCTTGCAGTCCTCTCCTTCTTCTATTCCTATCATTCTTAGATTTGGTCTTTTTATACTGTCCCAGATTTCTTGGGTATTTTGTGTCTGGAACTTTTTAGTTTTAATGTTTTCTTTGATTGATGGATCAATAGCTCTGATCATGTCTTTCACACTTGAGATTCTCTCTTCCATTTCTTATATTCTGTTTTCTTCTTTATGTTTTCCAACTCTATAATTGCTCAGCTTGTGTTTTCTTTGTTGCTTCCAATTCCCTCTTTAGGTCTTGAATAGTCTTGTTCATTTCTTTCTCCCATTTCATTGAATTTTCCTACAATTCTTTATAAGATTTATTAAATTCCTTCATCTGTTTGGATGTATTTTCCTGTAATTCTTTTTAGGATTTATCCAATTCCTTCATCTTTTTGAATGTATTTTTCTGTAATTCTTTATAGGATTTATTCAATTCCTTCATCTGTTTGAATGTATTTTCTTGTGATTCTTTGAGTGATTTCTTTTCCTATTTCAAAGCTTCTATCATTTTTACCACCTCAGATTTAGAGTCTTCTCTTTGTGCTTTCTGGGTGTTCATATCTCCAGGGATTGATATGCTAGGATCACTGGTTTCTGGTGTTGTTATGTGGCTCTCAGTTTTGTTGCTAGTCTTCTTGTGATGTCCTGTAGGCATCTGGTTGTCTTTGGTGTTAGCAGGCCTAGAAGTTCCTCCAATGAGGTTGCTATCTGTGTACCAAATTGGTCAGGCAGGTTGGGACCAAGTAAAATGAACTCCAAACCAAAGGTTGTTTGCTAGGGCTCCCCAAAAGCCTCCTAGGATGTTGGACAGTGGGTGTTAGAGCCTGCACCCAGCTCAGCTCTTCTGGGTTCCCTGACTGTATCCCAGTTGAATAGGGCAGTAGAGGTGTTGGCTGATAGATTTCCAAGCCCAAAGTTGCTCAGGTGCCCTACAGTCTTTTCTGAGATGGCAGGATTCTGTCTATCTGCTGTGTTACAGATGGTATAGGTCAGTAAGCAGCTTGAGGGCTGTGAGAGAGTCAAGCCTGAAGCTGCTTGGCTGCCCCCACAGACCTTTTTGAAATGGTAGCAAATGTGATTCTTGGTCTGTGCCAGACTCGACTCTGCCTATCTGCTCTGTATCCCATATGGGTCAGGCTGGTAAGCAGCTGGCGGGCTGAGGGGGACCAGAGCCAGAAGCTGCTAGTGTGTTCTACAGGCCTTCTTGATATGACAGGGCTCTGCTTGTCTTCTCTCTACCCTGGGTGGGATAGGCCAGCAGGCTGCTGGCCTGGGAATCAGCAGCACTGGTGTTTTGTAGGTCTCAGTTTGGTCTTTAGGGCACTGGGCAGTCCTAATTTTCCTGCTAATCACACACAATGTGCAATTAGTGCTGCCATCTTGGATCCCTCCCAATTTTAATTTCGTCATACCTCTGAATTTTAATGCCTCTCAGTTATTTATATTTCAAGAACTTGCTGTTAAGTTCCATGTTCCATTTTTAATTACGGTGTTTTAAAAAATATATATTTGGTTGTTTTAATTTTCTGTATATTCCAGATACTAACATGTCAAATATATATTTGACAAAAGTTTTCCTTTTCTGTAGGCTGTGTCTTTACTTAAATGATAGTGCCCTTTGCAGAACCTGATAATGCAAACATTAAGATCAGCACTTTATAAATGAGATCTCATGAAACTGAAATTCTCCATATAGCAAATCACATGCACAGATTTTTTTAATTAGTTAAAATAAAAAATTTATATTACAAGGTTCTTTACCATCATGAGTCTTGGCTATTCTTTATAAAGGTAATAATACTTACCATCTAGAATTGTGTGTGGGGTTATCTAAGTTAACAGAGATGAAGCTATTGAAATCTGGGCTGCTTCTATTGGCAGCAGTATTAATAGTACTAACCCTGATTCCTGTGATATAGTAGAAGGGCTGGGGGCTCTCTTCTTCTGGTACATCATATATTGGACAACCCTTTTAAACTGTCTGGTGTCATTTCCCTAACCAATAAAACAACGGAGTTGAGTTAATGGTCTCTAAATTCAATTATAGTTTTAATGTAAGAAACTAGGATTCTATGCCTATAAAAATTTAAGCATAAATCCACTTTCTTCCAACAACCTGTCAAGTATTCTGCATTATCTTTACAACATGAATAACTTCCATAACTCTTATCATTCTTCCAAAATTTCAAAGGGTATAATAATATTTTATCCCACAATAAACATTTTGAGTGTGCCATTTAATCACACTTTACATTTTAGTATCTTAGTTGGTCCCAGCTATTTCCCAGCCATACTGATGAATTTTGACAAAGTGTAAAATAGCTAAAGACAGATGGCTTGCAGCTCCAACTGTTGGGGTCTATTTTCCTCTACTAGGAAGGTCAGTGATCCTTTAACTAAGTGTGGCCTCAGACCACACGATGGCTCTTATTTGCATGTTAGAGAAAGAAGGATTCAAGCACTTTTAAGTTTCTTTCTAAAACATATGAGTTTCATCATGAAGTGTGACTGCTGCAGCTTGCAGGTTTGCTGTGGGCAGCCTCACACATGTCTTTGCACATTTTTGAAATAAGGAGCACATTAACAGAATGCCAGTAAATTAAACACCTCCCAAAGGAGACATTGCCTGATATCCTAGAAAAAGTCCTGCATTTTAATTAATATACTAAAAGCCACTAAATTGGATAGTTCTGAAAGGGTATCTTATGGTATATGAATTACATTTCAAAAATTCTTAAATTCTATTTTGTATAATCTCAATATTTTAGACCATCACTATAACATTTATTGTATTAAATATTTTATTTTATAGATGTATATTTAAAATATATTTATTTTATATATGAAATATAATGCTCATTGATATTTGAAGTGTTAGCAATATTTTTGAGTATCTATTTAGTGTATGTGCATGAGTGTGTGTGTGTGCATGAGTGTGTGTGTGCATATGTGTGTGCATGTGTGCATGAGTGTGTGTGTGTGTGTGTGTGTGTGTGTGTGTGTGTGTGTGTGCGTGCGTGTGTATGCACATGGCATGGCATGGATGTGGAAGGAGGCCAGAGGATATAGCCTGAGTAGGCAGATTTCCTCTTCCCACCAGGTGCTTTGGGATCGGGATCAAACTCACGTCTTCCTGTTAGCAGTAAGCACTGCCTTTCACAATACTTTCCTTCTGTTCCCATCACAGGAAAGCCATGTCAGATACACAGACATCTTTGTTAGGTGTCTCACTGATCCATGACCTCCAAATAAAGACTCATCTTGAAAACAACTACAAGGGCAAGAAATGTTAATGATGAGGCTTTTCCCACAGCGCTATACAGAATACACGCAAGGCTTTGTCATTTATATGTCATTATCAACAACAAAAGAACAAAATATTTCAAGGGAGTTACCCAAACTTCTCTGGTTAAACTGGCTTCACATTTTGGCTTGCTGTGGGAGGCTGCATCCATTCAGTCACCTGTCAGCATCTCTAAGAGAACAGCCTCTTCTAATAACCCTGAGGAAGGAAGGTACAAATCAGGAATCTAGGCTTTAGGAGCTAACAGCTGCAAAGGGCTGAGGCCAGCCATCACTTGAAAGTCATGCCCTGCTTCTCATGGAGAAGAGGGAGGGAAGTGTTCAAACCCCAGTCACTGCACAAGGCAGGTGCAGCCACAGCCTCTGCTCATCAATCAGGATTCAGATGTCCTGAGTGTCGATGGTCATTACACAGGATTACTTTCACATGAATTAATCATAAAATTTATAGAACTGAGACTCTCATGGTTGGAGAATCTCTGTGCCCTGGAAGACATTTGTTAGTGTCTGGAGATATTTTTGTCACAACTGGAGATGGCTCGGAGAGTGACATGGGCAAAGTCAGCAGGAGCTGGGGATCCTGTCCAGCACACACAAGCACAAGACAGTTCTCTGAAGAATTTCCCAGTCCAATATCAACAATGCCGAGGTTCAGAATCTCTGTTAGAAATGCACGTGTGCTCTTAAGCCCTTCAAGATGTATTCCCAAGCAGCAGACTTCTGCTAGTTGGCTGTACAGAGCTCCCACCAGAATAATTCATGGATGAAGGAGCCTCAGGCTTTGCTTAAAATAAATAGTTCATGTGGATTCAATTCAGTTGACCTAAAACTTTAATGTTTACCTACTGCACAAATAGCACTAGGCTATATGCTATCGGGGCTATGTGAGTAGTTACAGCACAGTCCATACCCTTGAGGAATTTATAATTTATTTGATGTGGCAAGTTCATAACAACAAGGATACTATATGCTCAGTATACACCTACACAGTGGATGTTTAACAAATTTTAATTTTTCAAAAATTCCCCCAATTTCATCAATTTTTGTTCCCAACATTACCTCTTCTTTTTCTGATGGAAGATTTTGCCTCATATTTGTCAAAAACAACTAACCAAACAAACACCCAAAAGCTGAAGCATCAGTTGGAATGTGGCCTCCATTAGCATCTCAGAGGATGCCCTGCCTCTCATGCGCTTCAAAGACAGCTCTTCCACTGGTTTTCTAGTCCCTCTCCCTCAACTCTATGACACTCAGATCCTACTTAATCAGTCATCAAAAGCACAGAATAGTTTAGACAAAACAGTGGCAGGCCACAGTGACATTCAGCTCCTGTGTCCCCCTCCTCAGGACAGCCCGTGCATCCAGAACCACTATCAATCATCTGTCATGTTCCTTCTATCTTATCCTTTTCAAACTCTTTCACGACTAGTGTCTGAGTGTCCTCCCTTCTTCACATCTACCTGCTGTGCTAAGATTGGATTCTACTTCTGCAATCAGTTGAAGCTGCCTCTGCCCATTCTGTGATCTCTGTGCTGTAGCATCCCAAGGATATGCCCTTGGAGATTCGTAAAGCCTGAAGAATGTGCCCTTTTCCTACATAAACATTGTATGTAGCCAGTTAAGTTTTTAGGAATGCATGTATTTATATATACATGTATGTAACAATTTATGGAAAAATAGGACGTGCATTTGAAAGAGAACAAAGAGATTTATGAGAAAATGTGGAGGGAGGAGAAATGATATACTCACACTATAATTTGAAAAAAATGAAAGAAATAATTTTTAAAAGAAGTAAAAAAGAACTTCATAGAGTCTTCAAAGAGTACACAGATACATCCAAGGACACACATTTCCAAAGTGTGGTACTAAAAATCAGTCCCCACTAAATTATCTCTTGAGTGAATATTTCATGTTCCTGCAGATATTAGACAAGACACTAAAGCATGGAAGAGATACATAAGGATACACAGAGTCCAGAAATGCACAATGACGATCATTTGGAGGACCAAGTAGCTCTGAGAGTATCCCATGGCCCATAGAGGCACTGATGCTATCCATTGTTAAAAGGGTCCAAGGAAAGGCCATGAAATGAGAACACAGTGTCATTCTGCCCTTGGACATACTGTGATTGAGAAGTACATATGATATCCAGATGAAAGATCCCAGTGTTTAGGAATAAAGGATGGCTACTGTCTGCTGCTAATAAGGAAGTTTGTTTTACTGCTAAGGGAAATCTGAATCAAGGTTTAGTCTAGATACAAAGACCCCTATGTTTCAGGTATCCTCCTAGAAAAAGTAAAACTTTAAATTTTAGGGTAAAAATAAAAGTATTACAGAATTGTGTAAAGGTCATGGCCATTGAAGTAAGATAGATTTGATAAGTCTAAACTTACATCTATCAAATGGTATAGTTGAGACCTTAGACAAATATGTAATCTCACAAAATGCTAAAATCCTCATGTATGCCATAATAACATCCACACCAGCATGTCATAAAGAGACCAGACAGCCAAATGATGCCCAGGCTCAGTGCCACAGAGGAGATATCAAATCCCATTATACTCATGTCATTCCTAATTTTACTATTGGAGTATTATATTTAATAAATACCTATTCATAAATTTAAAGAAAACAATGCCAAATATGCACAATGTTCTAAAGATCAATGTGTCCTTATTATTAAACTTCACGCTGAGTAAAAGGGGCCAAGAAAATTTATATTTCTTTTAAGCTATAATTTCCTGGCATCAATCCCTGGAAGGTTCTACACTTCCATCTATCTGTGGGATAATGGTAATTCACATTGGAGTTATAAGTCAAATGCTGTAAGAGTTTCTCAGATACTTAGAAAAAAGGTTAAAAACTAATAAAGACGTTAGTCATTCCTGTACTCATTTAGAAGCGCACAACGAATCTATTCTATATGCTAGGACAATGATAGGCGAACGGGATTCCACACAGAGCAGATCCTACTCACACAGAGTGCACAGCTTCCTGAAGATATAAGAGCAGCACTCTACTGATACGTAATGACAAACTTGGGATCGTTCCCTCCTGAGTAAAAGCATGAAGAGTTTGAAAACTGCAACAAGGAACCCTGAAGTCCTTGGCGGTTCAAAGACAGCTTCCCCCGGACTGCCATCTAAGATTCACGTGGGTGGAGGGTAAGAGACAAGCGCTTTCTAGGTGGGCAAACAGAGTACGTGAAGGTCCTGCAGAGGGATCGTGTAGCATGTCTTAGAGAAGACACAAGAACAGGAAATCTGCCACTCAGATTTACATGTGAAAGTGTGTTGTTGTTGTTTCCTGAGAGGCGCAGTTGACTGACAGGACCCAAGCCACACACTGTGGATGCAACAAAGTATAAACATAAGACCAAGTACGCCAAGGAGCATGTAGCTTTAGAAAGAATATAGCCGCGTATTAGAGCCCAGCCGTTGGGAATGACTCTTCCAACAAAGTTTTCTTGAAGTCACACTGCACTGCAAGGCTCTTCTGATTTCTCTTTCTTTGCCTTTTGTTACAGTCTCCTGCCCTTTGCTATACTTACACTTTTGTTCCATCTTAAATATACAATTGTCAGATTACTACGGGGTAATTTTTGGCCAAAGCTAATTCTATAAATGGGTAGCTCTGAAGTAATCCACCTCACAAAAGGGAAGTTCAGGATGCAGGCTGTTTGCTGCTTCTTAGTCAAGCCTTCTTTTTCTAGCAGACCTCTGTAACAGGCAAGGCACTTTTCTTCAAAGGGCCTATAAATCCGTGCATATGACATGGCTTCGCTTCAGGAGCCTGTGTTATGGCTCCACACAGGGCACAGCATGAGCGCTACACCCCATCTTGCCAATTAGGGACATAGCTACCGCCACAGGCTCTGCAGAAACAACAGAATTGCCCAAGGGTGTAGAGAACTCACTGGGAAAGGAGCCCTGCACCACGAAGAAGAGCAGCAGTGCTCACTGCAGAGCAAGGCCAGCACCTGAGCTGAATCTAACAGTGTTCATCCCAGAGCAAGGCCCAAGGCAGAGACTCCACCTCAGGCAGCGAATCTGAGCAGCAGAGGGCAGACCCACTGTGGCCTCTGAGGACGTTGAGACCCTTCTCTTCTGGCAACTCCCCAGCAGAGGACGAGGTATGAAAGAGCTTGCACTGCCAAGCAGGACGCCAGAGAGAACTTTGCGCCATAGTCCCTTCTGAGGGCAGACGCTAAGTACTTCCCGTCGGTCCTACTTCGCAGAAGTTCCGTCCATTCCCACCAATGCCAAACTGGGGGCCAAGCCCTCAGGACATGCCATTACTGGTATTATCCAATTATAATTATTTTAATAGATAGGCTTTTAAACTGTTGCTAAAAGCTACCCTCTGAACTGTATACATAACGGCCAGCTAAGGTTCTGTGGCTGCTTTGGTAATCCCCTGGAAGTCATTTATGCTTGCATCCTGGATCCCTTCAAGCTTCCGTTACTGCTTAGCCGTCCTGAGGTGGCTCTGACCACTAACTCCACCCTGCCCCCCACCCCACCCTGTCCCCAACTACTTGAGCTAACACACTGCACTCTTGTCATACCCCCAGGGCTCAGATCTCAGCACAAATCCTTCCCAGCTGACACCCAGGCCATTTTCAAAGAATAGGGAGAAAAAATATATATATATTTCAAAGCAATAAAGCTTCAAGTGCTCCAGAGAAATTTTCTATCTCTTTTATTTTTCCATTCTTCCCTTTGAAAAAATTAATAAATCTGCTCCCAAGTATGCAAACATTTATTATGAAACATATTTCCCCTATCCGTAGAAAGAGACATAAACACATTGGCTGACATATGGGTCCATGTGTTTCTTCACCAAGGTGTGATGAGACTCCGTGTGGCGTATGTGCCAGGTGAGGGAGAGCTTGCTACAAAGCAGGAGGAAGCAGGTGCACGAAGCCCTTGGGAGCAGAAAGCCCTGTGAACGTGTGTGGGTACTCACAGCTGAAGCTCTGATGCAGGACCGAGGCTCGGTCTGACTTTGTTTATTTAGCACCTTCCCTGCGTGGGAATCTGAAGGACTTCAGCGCTTAGTAAACTTCTAAATCACCTTGTAGAATGGAAATTATCTGCTCCTAGCCAAAAGATGACGCATTGGAGACATCAAGTGAACTTCCTGTGGTGGTGGCTCTCGGACTCGACTTTCAAAAGACTCACATGGGCGTCACTCCTGGTATCTACTCTGCCTGGACACAAAGGCAGTTTCTGTAGCTTGGGCTGAGCTGGGCAACGTGCACTGTATGGTATTTCAGGTTGATCTCACTTCTGCAAGTCTAGAGAGGTGGTGAAGATGCACCGTGCTCATTGTACTAGTAGGACACACACTAGCACGCACGTACGCACGCACTCCACTCAATGAGATTTCCGTCCAATTCATTTCTTGTCACTCTTCTAAGTGTCGTCCCCTGTGGCTGTGGGAGAGATGAGAAATAGTCTGTATAGGCTTTTAGAAACCGTCCTTGATTTTGCAGCTCTCAGAACCTTATATGATGTGTCCACCCCAGACTAGACTATAAGGAATACTGGACAGACTGTGGGTGGGGAGAATCCATGCGTTCTGCTTCGAGGAGGGGTGGATCCACAGTGAACAGCGAGTGTAAACGTGCGAGTGGCAATTTGACTGACGGACCGATGAAGAGAATCATTTATCTCATCTCCTGCAGCAGTGAAAGAACTGCGTTTTATCTCAGGGTCAATTCCATCCGTAGCGGAGAAAAAAATAGTTGTTGTTTTTGTTTTTTTTTTTTAAATATTAGGCTTCCAAAATGGAGTTTAAACATAAAGGAAGACTCACTAAAATAAACGCATTTTCAAAAAAGCAAAGTGTCTTCATGAACAGACACTTTCACCCTAATCCCTCTCCGGCTTGCCGTCCTCTAGGGAGCAGTTCATTTAGCGCTATGGGATTTCCTGAATTTCACTGGGTGTCTGAACAAACTTGCTAGAGTTGGAGTACAGAACAGAAAACGTGTGTCGCAGAAAGTACCCTCTACACACGTGTGCTGCTACTGGTAATACTGGTAGAAGGGAACTGGGCTGTACTGCCTCCTACTTTATCCAGGGTCCTCATCTGTCTCCTTAGCCAAATGGCACCGAAGAGCTCAGACAACAGAAAAGTCTTCAGTTTTAGTTACTGTAGTGCAAGATGGGGTCAGTAGGGCTGGTGTGTCCCATGAGGCCCCTCTTTCTGGTTAGAAGGCAGCCTCCTCTCTGCACTGCTCAACATGCCCTTTCCTCTAGGACCATGCTGAGAGAGCAGTCCCTGGATAGCCTTTCTTTTTGTAAAGGTTTTTGTAAGGTTTATCCCAACCTTAGGACCTCACTTAATCCCATCTGTGCTTTGAAAGGCCGATCTCCCTGTCACTTTGAGGATTTTTCTCTCTGGCCTCTGGTTTCTTTCTTATGCTTGTCTTGACCTCACTGTCTGCCTGGCTCCCATACTAGGGAGAGGCATAAATTCAATCAGACCTAAAAATTCCTTAAGGTCAAAGGCTTTATTTTCCTTACTCAGCTACATTTCTGATCTCCCTTTCTGGTACACAGTTGTCATTTGACTTGAGCAGAGTCCACGTGTAGTCTTCCAGTAAACGATCCCAACCACACCAGGAGAACTGTTACACTATTCTGAGCGTGGGGCTCGGTGTAAGTACGTACCACACGCAGGCATTTGTTCTAAATTCTTCATAAATCCGCTACCATCGTTCTCACGTCAGTAACGGGGAAAGTGGAGTTCAGAGAGGTCAAAATGACTGAGATGGGATCCATGAACCAGTGTCAGAACCAGAATCCAAACCCTAGTGGCCTGGCTCACAGCCCAAGCTTTTAATCCTGACACCGGTCACGTGCCCTTTTCTAATGGCTGAGTCCTGTGGTTTGCCCCGCGTTTCTTTCTTTCTTTCTTTTTTTTTAATTTTTTATTAATTTATTCTTGTTACATCTCAATGGTTAGCCCCTCCCTTGTATCCTCCCATTCCTCCCTCCCTCCCCTACTCCCCTCCCCTATGACTGTGACTGAGAGGGACCTCCTTCCCCTGCATATGCTCATAGGGTATCAAGTCTCTTCTTGGTAACCTGCTATCCTTCCTCTGAGTGCCCCCAGGTCTCCCCCTCCAGGGGACATGGATTAATTTGAGTGGTGCCCCGCGTTTCTTACGTGGCAACTGTATTAGATTCCTAGAGCTGCCTTGAGTTTTTCCAGATCCGATGGGGGCTTAAAACAGTGAAGATGTGTTCTCTCACAGTTTGGGAGGTCAGGATTCTGAAACCAAGTGGTTGCTAAGTCACAGCCTCTTCCTGGGATACCAGGAGAGGATCCATCCTTTAACGTTTCATTTTAGAAGCCTCAAGCGTTCTCTGACATAGTGCTGCAAAACTTGAATCCAGACCACCGACTCCTGCCCTCCCTCCCTCCCCGCCTCCTCCTCCCCCTGCCGCCCCGCCCCTCTCTTTCAATATCTCCCTTTCCTCTTCCCTTCTTTCTTATCTGAATTTGCTAAGAGTTATTACCATTTGCGGTAAGGCCAACCTGAGTAGTAAGCAAGCATGTTCTTGAGGAGCCTTAACATCGTCACATCCACTAAGAAAACTTCCGCTGGAAGGATATGGACACATCTTTTGATGGGGCAGAGTTCAGCTCACTAAAACACCAGCAGAAGTAGGAGCCCAGAGTACAGGAACCCTTTCAGCTACACCCTTCTTTGCTAAAGCACTGACTTTCTGTTCCTGCTGACTATCACGTGCTTGATGAATACCCCACTTCTTGTGGCTAAAACATGGGTAATATTTGCTCATGAGTCATTGGTCCAAAGTATATGATAATTAAATTTGACTCAAGGTGTAATTTCCCTAAGAAGATTTGGCTTGGGAGGAAGAAAGAAAGGTGGATTCTTTTTTTGATTAATTCTTTTGTTTAAAGAGGGTGTCAAGTACCCCACTCTGGCCTTTGACTTGCTACACAGCCCAAGATAACCTTGAGCTTCTGATCTTCCATCTCCTGAGTGCTGAGATGACCAGAGCACACCGCGAGAGCTGTACGTAGGTGCTAGGGATCCACCCCAGGGCTCTGTGCACACTAGGCAAGCGTGCTGATCCACATCCTCAGCCTCTCCCTCTTTCTGCAGTTCGTTTGCTTCTGACGGCCACATGTTGCAACAAGACTAGGACTAGGGTAAAGCAGGGACAGCAAAGAATCTAGGTTCAAAATGTTATGGTTGACACTGGCAGGCTTGCTAAGTTTGGGGAACTCAGCACTTCACAGGACTCTCCTGTTTCCCAGAATAAGTACCAAAAGCCCTGTAGTAGAGAGGTGGGAAGACGAAGAGACTTAAGCAAACATGAGAAAAGAAGAGTCCTGATGGCATCCAAGTGGCTCTAACCTTCTTTAGGATTCATGAGCCTCTCATTTGGTACAATGACATATACATTTTGAGTTCTGTGTGAACACACACACACACACACATTTATTCTTATCAATAGAAATTATTGCTATGGCACAAACTGTACTCAACTTCCATAAAGAATCCCAGAAAAATCTTCAGGTTAACCTCTGGCTCTCCTTCTTCCTGTGATTTTCCAGGATTAGAATATTGGAGAAGTGCCAGGTGGGTGATGCATGCCCACAATCCCAGCACTCCGGGAAGCACAAGCAGGTGGATCTTTGTAAGTTCGAGGCCAGCCTGGTCTATAGAGCAAGTCCAGGAAAGAAAAGGCTACACAGAGGAACCCTGTCTCAGAAAGCCAAAGTAATAATAATAATAATAATAATAATAATAATAATAATAATAATAATAATAATAATAACAACAACAACAACAACAACATCAATAGATTGGAGCAGGAGCTGGCGAGTGAGTACCCAGAGCTCAGCACTAATGGCAGTGAGGACTCTGGTTCACAGTTAGGGAACTTTCTTCCTTGGCTTTTCAAACTTCCCATCTCTTTTGCCTTTTAGTGTTCAGGCAGAAAGACAGTCAGTTGTTGACATATTCTGAGTGAACAACAGTGATTAGAATACACTCTTAAGGGTAAGCGCCACAGAATGCTGACTGTTCTGCTGCTGTTTTTCATAGGTTTTCTTTTCTCATTTGTAGTTCTGAGTAGACCAACTTCTTCTAATGGTTTTTCCCAGTATTAAAAAAAAAAAAATCTCAAAGCAGAAATAAATCAGTATAGACTAACACTTTTTTTTTTAGTAGACAGCCAAAAGGTTTTCAATTATCTCTGGAAACTGTAGGTTTCTCTCTTATTTTAAGGGAGTTCCTCTCCCATCAGTCAAGGTAAATAAAGCATTAGGTACAAGTACCTTAGAGTCCTCTTCAAGTGTGATGCTCCCTTCTCCTCCTCCTCCTTCTCTGCCCCATACTCCTCTTAAAGAATCCAGCCTTCAGTGTAAAGGGCATAACAGGAAGTACTGTAGTCATCCATTTTCTCTTTTCTAGTGGCTTGCTTGCTTATATGGCAGAAGGTTTAACTGCCATGAATAGGCCCCATCACGTTTGAAAACATAGTGACTTCCATTCCCTAGGAATTTGACACTCAACCTCTTATTTAGAAGTGAAGAAAGGGCAAGTGGGTTGTGGAACACCATGGATCTAGAGAATGGAAAAGTGACATGTAGGGTCAGGCAACTGTGCTCTTTTTGGGGTGGTGGGCAGGTTCAGCCTTTGAAAAACACAAGCCTTTGCTCTGCTCCAGGAGAGAAGCCTGTGGGGTGGGGGTCCAGGTCCTGAGATTCTGGAGTTCACAGCATTCTTAGACCATTCTTCACAGGTAATTTTTTTTTTCATTTTAAAGCATTCAAATGAATCTGTTTTTATGAAGGGCAGATGAGAACTTCCTTCCTGATACAAAGGTCTAGCAGCACCAGGCTGGGGCTCAGCGTCATCTGTACTAGATACATTTGCCCTGCCCCTTGTTCTGACGTCATTGTTAGTGTGTTTTTCTTCCTTAGACAAATGTGTAGCTTCTGCTTTATTCAAACCACTTGATGCTAGTGGTTCCTTGGTTTTGGTGGGTTGTCTCATTTCCTGAATCCGTTCACCACAAGTGATGGAGGCTCGGAAAAAAAAATAGATCCACACCAGTCTTATTACCATGGTATGCCCAGGATTCTCCTCCACTCTGTGATTTTGTGTGACTAAAAAAAAAAAAAGAAGAAGGGTGTTTCAGATGTTCTACAATCCCTACCAGTTGATGCCTCTGCCGGTTACACTGCCTGGAAAGCGCAGAAGGCCTTTGTTATGAGTGAATGCCAGCTGAGACTCTACCTCTGTCATAGTTCAGTTTCCAGAGGGAAAAATTGTGCACATGATGAGTCTAGAAGGAGAGATGGGAAATTCACAGGTAAAATTAATATATTTACCTCACAAATACAGACAGATAAATAGGTCAAGCTAGGATAGAATCCAGAGATTCAGAACACACAAGGGACAAACCTTGTCCCTTCAGGTGCACAGACAGCCAGAGTGCAGGGAACCCTAAGGAAGAGCCTCCCTTTCTAGGGCAGAATGGAAGAGTAATGCTGATTCACTTAAATGATTGCCAGAAACATAACCTTGCATAAATTAATTAACCTTTCCACCCACCCCTTTCCTCATGCATAAAGTGAGATTCACAGAAACTAGCCAATAAACTTGTTATAGAAAGTAAATGCTATGTATTCATTAAAAACAAAATGCTTGCCATATGCCAAGAACTGGTCTAGAGTCTAAAAATATAATGTTGAGCAAAATGCTTTGCTATTACTATGCAAATAAGTCATGTAATAATTTATTAAACAAATACATCTATATTTTATCTGTACATATGTTATACATATATGCATATATTTATGCAAATACATATTTTAATGAAGTGTTTATATATGATTTTGTGTGATAATAATGTGATGATATGATGTGATGGAATAGAATATATATCTTGTCACTCCAGAGATTTTTAGTAATCATACAAACCATTAACTGGCACTGGCATTTCTTAGAAAGACTGGAAACACGCTGCTGTGACAGTAGTGCAGAGCATTGCTGCTAGTGGTAGAGGAACTTGGAACTGAATGCAGAGACGGTGACAGAAACAGGAGACTGGGAATAACAGAATCCTGACAAGAGTCATTTTTATCTCACAGCTCACTAGGACTCGTTTTCATTTAAGTATAGTTGGGGCCACCTCCCTTGTGTATGATCTCTGAGGCTTTGCATAAGGCCACCTGACAGCTTCAGGAACAAGCAGAGTTGACCAAAAATAGGTCGACAGCATGGTGTGTGCAAAGGCACCGAGATACAATAAATACGTGGCTGTTAAGCATTGGTTATTCAGCTAAATCAGGCATATTATCCAGATCTTGTCTTATTTTTGTTATCAGTTGACTTCCAGAGAATTCTCCTTTATTGAGAGCTGCAGCAACTAGCTGATTTTTTTTTTTCTTTCAGCTTTTATTATGTTCTGGAAATTTTTGGTAGCTATGTTAGCTGCATCTGAAATGAACTGACCAATACTAACAATTCTCTGCTAGCAAAATACTGTTCATCGAGGTAAGCAGAGACATCATACTTAAGGTTCCCGTTACCAGGCTGGCCTGGCATGTGCTGTGGCATATTACTTAACAGTTATGATCATCCTGTCACTACATAGATAACCCTTACCCTAACTGTGAATGATAGTTCATGGTAGGAAATTGGGTCTTGGGAAGGTGAAGCAGGTTGTTTGGTAATACAGTCCGGCGAGGTGGTACTGCATCTCGAAACAAGCATGTCATGCTGTCAAGTCCATGACTGTTGCAAGTTCATTTAAAAAGACTATCCCAACTGAAACACAGCATTAAAAAAATAAATATAGTTAACTGTATGTGATTTCACAAAGATTGCTTGTTTTCATCACCAAACTCGTCAACCATTTTCTGTGACTCTTATATTCATTGTGGAGCATAGTTGTACAACCTGTCACCCACTAGAAACATGCAACAGTGGAATAAATTCCACCTGTCAACATTAGTTAATTGTTGACATAAAGGCCTCCTGGCTGAAGACATGGAGAAGGTGACACACTAGGGGCACATTGTTAGAGTCCACAAATTAGGAACATGGAACGACAGGGCTGTGTGGGGCAGGACATTTGCAAACCCTGGGATTTATGTTGCAATCTGGTAAAACAGCACCTCATTGTGTTACTATGGTGGCCTCTTTGCCACTTCCTTCCTGTTCTATCCACCCTCTTTACCCTGAAATTCAGGAAAGATTTGTAACCACAGTGAGATGCTTCTATCTTCCCTATCTCCTGATGACCTCCATCTTTTTCAAAGGAGAAGACATGGGCTTTTTGGCTTAATATAAGCAAACTGCCTTTGCATATAATGTGGTATATTTGATCAGTCAGCTGTATCTAGCACATCCTGGTTCTGTAAGCTTGACTTGGATGACAAAGGAATAAAGAAGGGACAGACACACAGAAGCTGGGATCCAATAATCTATACTTGCTCTGGTGGAACCTGGCCTATTTAGCAACAGCCTGGAACCTTATCACGTTTACTGTATACGGCCTAGAAGAAGGGCTTAGCTCATCTCTGTAGGAGGAGGTCTCCGTGTGGCGCACTCTCAGATGGCAGACAAGTGGGAGAAGGAAGCTGCAGCTGCTACCGTTTGCGTATGCTTGCCACTCCTTATAAATAGAGGAAAGAGTTGCCTTGCTTCTGAGTCCCACCAGGAGGAAGATTTCTCTTCCACTTTATTTAAATGCTATGTTTTTGGAGTCAATCTTCTTTATGCTTTTTACTTGTGATTACTGAATTTGTGTGTGGTAAATGTCTCTTCTTTTCACTACTGTGGATAATGTATTGTAAAGGTAACTTTTATTCTGATGTAACTGTTGTCTCGAGGCTTACTGTGGAATAAACTCCCATTTCCTGGTTCTTTCTGAACTCTGGTTGGCTGGTTCAACTCAGCTCTTCTGACTCAAACTCCTTTGCTCTGACTCAAACTACTCTCCAAGCTGATTAATTTAATCTGGCTTCTCTTGGCTCCTCACTGAACTGCTCTGCTTGGCCTCAAGCTAATTCAGGCAATTTTCTGTGATCCTCTGTTTTCTTCTGATCCTGTGCCTTGAACTGCCTCTGCATGAACTCATAAAACAAACTCAACTCTACTGTACTGCACTCACTCAACTGCACTGCACCAAACTCAGCTCTATTGCACTGCACTCACTCAGCTGCACTGCACCAAACTCAATTCTACTCAAGGGAACTGACTGAACTGATCTGAAGTGCCACAGCTGAACTGCCACTGAACTCCCTCTCAACTGAATGCTCAACTAAACTCCACTGCAGTGCACTGCCAGACTGAACGTACTTGACTGAGCTCAACTCCACTGCACTGTCTTCTCTACTGAACTCTCTGCTGCACTCTACTATGTTTTCTTCTCTACTCCCTCTCTACTGTACCCTACTTTCCTTTTTAAATTCTACAGTGCTGCTATTAAGTAGTTTCTCTTTCGTGTATATTCGTGAGTGTTGGGCATAGCCTATCTCTGACTCATTCTATCAAATCTTTGATTTGTCACTTTGCCTGCCCCTTAATTAGTTGTCATTTTCAAATATAGGTGCTCCTTTCTACAAACTAACTTTATCTTCATTGCTTGGCATTAAAGATATGTGCTAAGGATGTGTCTGTATTCTAGCTAGAATAATTAAAGGTGTGTTATTCTAGCTGGATCATACAGACCTAGAAGGTCTTTTGATGTGATCACTTGCCAGAGTAGCCATTTTACTAGATAAGCTCAGTCTCCATGCGTGTTCCATAATATAGGAAGCATGACCTGTCTCTGACATAGACTTTGTTACTGATTCCTTGATCACTTTCCCCTGGTGGAGCAGCCTTGCCAGGCCAATGATCAGACTTTATAGGCTGGAGTCAGATAGTAGGGGAGGAGGGCTCCCCATTTCTGAGGACTAGGGGAGAGGGGAGACAGATGAGGTAGGGAGTGTGGGACAGGGAGGAGACAATGGAAGGGACTACAACTGGGATGTAGAGTGAATGAATTAAAAAAATAAATAAAATAAAATTCTTCTACAATGTATGCCTTTTTTATTTTCTTTTTTCATCAAAAGGTAAAGGTTGGTCCATTTAATTAGTTTTTATCAAATAAGTATATTTTTATTTATTTGATCCTTGTTTTATAGGTGCATCTTGGGTGTTGAGTTTTATTGTGCCTTCTGTTTTTCCTTTATTTAAAAGTTTTATTTATTAATTATTTACATAGTAGTCTGCCAGCATGCTATAAGAGGGCACCAGATCTCATTATAGAGGGCTATGAGCCACTGAGTGATTGTTGGGAATTGAACTCAGGACCTTTGGAAGAATAGTCAGTGCTTTTAACCTCTGAGCTATCTCTCCAGCTGCCCTCTGTTTTCTGGGACTTGAAATCGTATTATTTTTAAATCTTCCTTAGAGAGTTACATAGTCATTGGATTCAGACTCTTTTACTTTCCATAGGCACCTACAATTTATGGGATCTACATTTTCCTCTATGCTTGATGCTGCCCTCATCCTAAAGGCTCCAATAGGCTCATTTTTTCTTACCATTCACTTAAAACACAGTTTTGACTATGACTCCTTTGACTTGCCCATCTCCCCAACATAATTGTGTAGTTTTCTTACTATTAGATTCTAACTCAACCCTACCATCATCAGAAGTGGGCTTGACATGATTCCAAGCATTTGGAATTTGTTGAGAATTGTTTTCCAGCATAGCATATGGATTTGTTTTGGTAAATTTTCTTGTGCACTTGAAAAATCATGTGTATTGTATTGTAGAAGTCACTTAAGACATGTGTGTTCTTTATTGACTCAATGTACCCCTTGTGTTTTGTACACATGTTTTGGTATTGAGAATTCATTAAAAGACTCCATTGTAATTGTGAATCTGTTTCTGTTAGTTTATAGCCCATATATTTTTGTACTTGTGTTTTTGGATGCATGTACATTTTGAAATGAAGTATCTAGCTTGTTGATTTACCTATGGTATTTCTTTCCTGCCCAGCAATTTACTTTGTCTGATGTTACAAGAACTGTCCTGGCATATTTGTGATAAGCTTTGGCAGAATCCATCCCTCAGACCTTTAACCTCAAACATTCTGTCTCCATATTTAAGAAATGTCTTCTAAAACTGACATTAACAAATGCTTGTTTTATAAGTAACGGATTTTTATTTTATTTAATGTGATGTTGAGCTTACAGGTGTTTGGAGTTTTAATTTTTCTATTCTATTGATTATATATATTTCATTCTTTTTAAAAATCTTCTTTGGTTTATAGAATAGAATAATAATTTATTATATCAATTTCCTCTTAGTTTATGTGATGAATATGCACTTGCTTATTTTTTATGTTATTACCACAGATCACAATGCATTCATATAATTAATACTTTTGTTATATAATGGACAATTAAAAAACTTTGGACACTCAATTCATCTGCATCCTATCTTTGTTTTGCTATAGACTCCTATGCTGCACATATGTTAAGTAAATAACTATTATTGCTTCAAATATTCTAAAATCCATTACATGCATTTACTTTTTCCACTCTTTTTATTTTATAGTGTGTGAATTTCTATGTGTCTCTCTAGGATCATTTTCTTCTTGTCCGGATTATTCAGCTTGATACATGCTTTTGGTAGATCTACTGGCAATAAATAATTTCAATATCATTGTATACAATGTATTTTAACCTATACTTTAAGTGACTATCTCCCCTGTGATTATAACTCCACATTAGCAGGTATTCCTTCTTTAGCATTGAAATCTGTTTTATACACTGTATTCTAGACTGTATCACTTAATTCTCCAAAAATTAACCAACATACTTAATGGAATTGTAATTGCAGTTCCAGAATGATTCCTTCATAGAAATTAACAAGATGACTCTAAAATATTTGAGAGGTCGACATATCATCTTTGTAACAAACAATAAAGTTGGGATTCTTAAATGATCAGCTCTTAAGATGTATTGCAGAGTGCCACTATTCTGAATTATTTGAGATTAGCTGAAAGAATGGCATATAAATCAAAATAACAAGGAACACAAACAGGAGCTAATTCTCTGATTGCCCATTTTTACAGGGCAGGCATAAACAAGTGCAGATTCACTCCAAATACAGCACAGATGGCAGACGTAAGGACCAATTCCACTCTAGCTTGATGAACCATTGAGTTTACTGGGGTACTGACTGCCTGGTCCATGGGTGACTCATAGTCAGCTGTGTCACTGAAAAGCTAACTCCAGGGAAGACAAGGACTCAGGAAAGCTGTGTCCGCAAGACCCCTGCACATCGCAGGCATTTCTGCACATCTTTCAGGCACTTATGCTCTTCCCAGAACCATTTTACTACTTTGATATTCTTGGAGAGGAACCATGCACTTTCTGAGCTTTATAAATTTCTTGAGTTTCTTTGAGTCCTACAAGTGTCTTTCCTTTCCCTTCAGAGGGAATATTTCTATTCAGAAAAAATAGCTATAGAGATAGTTCTGGGAAAGATGTAAGGGAATTAAGTGTGGAATGGAAAGTCATTTCAGCAAGTGGTGGTGGATTAACTGGGTACCAACAAAGATGTGAGCATTGACTCTGACCTACTCTATGTAAAAATGCACTCCAAATACTGTATATAGCTAAAGGTAAGATGCAAACTTTCCAAAATACCTAGCCAAATAATTCCTTTTACTCTCAGAGACCAGAAGTATTTTTGTTTGTAGTTGTTATTGTTTTGTTTTGTTTTTCCTATAGAGGTCAAACCATAGGAGACAGGAAAAAGCCGTACCAATCCAGCTAATCAAACAAACATACAAACACAAACACAAACAAAAAGTCATTCAAGTCTCAACACAACTTAAATGATTTGGTTCTTCCAAATATCTCCTTAAGAAAAGTAAAGTCATTTCTAGATCATGATGAAAACCTGGGCAATCCATAAATCAAATGACTTTTATCATTATAATATAAACATATTTACAAACTAATGAGAAGAAAATTAGCCCATAAGAGTTATAGATATTACTATACACCTCGCTTCTATTATATCTGTCAATATAAAATTTAAACTATGTTCAACACCATTGCTGACTAAGATAACAACTGTATTTTAATATTGAAAAATTCCCGAGTGCCTGTATAAACAAACCATAACATTATGATGAGAAAAAAATGTTGTTGAGCCAAGAATGGAAATTGGAACATTCCCTTTCAGTTCAATTCCCTACTGATGGCCACGACATGACCGGATCTAATATTAACTCCTTTGGGTACAAGAAGGCAGGTAAAGTGAAGCACCATCGGTTGTCCCTGCCACATAAGTATATAGAACACACAAACTACTATATAATAAATCTGTTTTCCTTATAATCTTTTCGCCTGTTCTTTTCATAAGTTTATACAGTGAATTTGTATCATATTCACCCTTCTTCCTCAAATTCTTCCTAGATCTACCCCTTTCTCGTCCCACCCATTCATTGCCCTTTTCTTTTCCCTATTGAGGCCAATTTGTGCTGCCCAAACATTCTTGGATTTATGGCCTTCCACTGGAGCCTGGTCCACTCATAGGGGCTATATATTTAGACTAAACCTACCCTTCCTTTCGCAGCAGCCATCAAGTGTCAATAGATTCATAGCAAGGGATGAAACTTAAAGTTCACCTCCTCTCTTCATGTTGGGATTTGGTCTGGCTTGGACCTGGTATGACAGGTCATACATATGCAATCTGTCACACTCACTATGAGTTCTTGTGCACCAAGCCTACTGTGTCACACTCACTTTGATTTGATGTGTACCAACCCTACTGTGTCACACTCACTCACTGTGAGTTCATGTGCACCAACCCTATTGTGTGCAAAAATCAATGTTTCTGTTTGGTCATCTACCATCTCTTTATGCTTTCTTTCTACTCTTGGCAATGGTCTTGGAGTTAGTGGAGTAAGAGGTATAGTATGTATGTCCCCTCTGGGAATGGGCATTTTCAGTCTCTGATTCTCCACACCTTGGCTAATGTAGGTCTCAGTGTAGACACTGTTCACTGAGAACAGAAGCTTCCTCTGGTGGAGTCGAGAGGTTCTTTGATCTTTAAGTAAAGATAGCGTAAGTGGGAGTTGGGTTACAAAGGCTTACAAGGCATTTTTTGAGTGGCACAGTCGTTTGTAATTTCTATTGCAGTGATAATTTCACTAGAAAGCATATGTTGGGCATTATTTAATTTCAAACTTTAAATACATATGATATAGTACACTTTAATTACACAACAACTGAAGCAAAACCAGCTGAGGTAACATGTACTTTATCCTTCTGATTTTGTTCAAACTTTTCCTCATCGTTGGATTTTCAGCTGTTTGCTGTCAAAGCAACTATGATATATTAACCAAATTTTTCAACACTAGTGTTTTTAAAGGCCTATAGATTACTGCAGTTTCTGTGTCTTCATTTTTTTAAATGTTTTTGAAAAGTTCTTGGCCAGTAGTTCTTCAAAAATCTTCGTTCTAATACCTTTTTAAAATGTATTTTATTAATTTATTCATATTACATCTGAATTGTTATCCCATCCCTTGTATCCTCCCATTCCTCCCTTTCTCCCATTTTACTTTTAGTCCCTTCCCCTATGACTGTGACTGAGGGGAACCTCCTCCCCTGTATATGCTCATAGAATATCAAGTCTCTTCTTGGTAGCCTGCTATCCTTCCTCTGAGTGCCACCAGGCCTCCCCATCTGGGGGATGTGGTCAAATACAGGACACGAGAGTTCATGTGAAAGTCAGTCCCCACTCTCCCCTAAACTGTGAAGAATGTCCTGTCCATTTTGCCTATAATTGTGGATATTTGAACACTTACCTATTATCCATATTCTTTTTTTTTTTTACTTTATTCTACATTGTTCAATTCTCATTTTTCCTCTGTTAATTTCTTATCTTTCTACTAATTTATCTTCCACTTCATTTATCCATTTTTCCCTCAGCTCCAAATGCTATTAAATCTAATTTATTATTTTCTTTTTTAAAAAAGTATGTGTGTGTGTGTGTATGTGTGTGTGAGAGAGAGAGACAGAGAGAGACAGGGAGGGACAGAGACAGAGAGACAGAGAAAGGGGGAAGAGAGAGGCAAGAGGGAGAGAGAAGGGGAGAGAGAGGGAAAGAGGGGTAGGGACCTGTAGAAATCAGAAAAGGACACTGGGTCCCTTAGACCTGGAGTTATAGAGGGTCATGAGCCATGCAGTGTGGGTGCTGGCCATTGAACTAAGGTATGCAGAACAAGCAGGAAATGCTTTTAAATGCTGAGCCATCTCTCCATCTGTGCTTATTAAGTTCTTAATAGCAATGGTTATAGGGTTTTTTTTTTTTTTCATTATAGACTTTCATAGATTCATTGACGTGATGAAACTTTCTACCTGGAAATCTCTGACAAAATTCTGGAGGCATTTCTGTATTCTATGAAGGAACATTATGAGCTGGACGGCTTCAGTGTCAGGCATTTCTTTCTTGACGTGCCTGGAAGCTGGAAACTCAATATGAAGGTGTGAGTAAAACCAGTTGTCACTAAGATTCCTCTTCCTGGTTTGCACATTGCCACCTTCTCCTAGACCATCACAAAATAGAGAGAAAAAGTGGCATGTCTCCCTTTCTTCCCACCATGAGGAGACACCATCTTCATGACCTCATCTCACCACAAACACCCCCCCCCCAAAGAACACCCCTTCTGAAACCTTAATGCTGGGAACTAAGTACGAGAAAATGAACTTGGAGGAGATGTGAAGGTTCAACAGACAACGCCATTTGCATGAGATTCATTAGTTAGAGGGCTATCACATGGAATCTATGCCAAATGGAAGCCATTCAGCATATATATATTTCTTATTTCTGATTGTAAAAAGCACTTCTCAGGAAAGTTTTTCCTTTAACATGTTCTTCCTCAAACAAACATGAGAGCCCATTTTGTACATAAAATTGTTTCTCAAGCATTTTTTAATGTCATTTCATTGGGTAGATGGATATTATCAGTTTTAATGTCGTAGTGTGGTGAAATGTAGTTCATCTAATAAAGTAGTCTAGCAATTAGAAGCTATGGGTTTCTAGCCCCACCTCTCCCATTTCCTGACATTGCATCCCTAAACAAAAGGAATAAATTTTATATGCATCTGTGCTTATATTTTTCAAATGGCACATTTTTCATTATCTATTAATGGGCATATTTTTAAAATATTTGAGACACAATAAAACACTTTCTGAAATATAAGGTATGTAAACTATTCGTAATAATCTCTGATCTAATAAGCCATACACTATTGGGAAAATGTAGGGACCCCAGACTTAAATGCAATCTAAGACCTAGTATCACTGTCATTGTGCTGTGCCACACCTTCATCCATCCGTGCAGTGAGCGCTCTTCCAAATTAATTCTACAAGCTACAGATGATTGACCTGGCAAGACCTACGACTAATTAAAACATCTAAGAAACAGATAAAGATTATGTTCTTTATATTAATTACCTCATTTGATACATTGGACAGTTTCCTCATATGTTTCTCTGCCTACTTCTAGCATGACCAACATTTTCCTGTTTTGTATTGCAGCCCTGCCCAGCAGATGTGAGTCTGGCTCTGTTACTCTCTCTGGTCTCTCAATACAAACTCTACTTTCCTGGGCATGAATCACAAAACACGGACCAAGATGTGGCTTCTTTTTAAAATAACCCTCGGGTTAGAAAGGAGGGGATAGGAGAATGGGAAGACAGAGAGTGAAGGTCGCTGGGGTCCTTGTGGACACGGCTGAGAGATGGGGTAAGCAGGAAGAGCAGCACAGCTGCTGTGAGACTGTATCTCCTAGAAGCTAACGCCATAAAGTCTCACCAACATGACTACCTACATATAGTCTGAACAAGGACAGCACCAACAGACGAGCTAATGTGGTAGGGAAAGTCCGAGATACCTCCACCCTACACAAAGAACTACAGGCAAGTCAGGAATGCTGAGATCTGAAGAAACTTCTTCCCCAGGGAAGATCACATTAATTGTATCCAGCACCAAATGGTCAGCCAAGTAACAATATACAAACTGAACTGCTTATATTTATGTGTTTGCATATGTATATGTGTGTGTTTATACATATACATGCATGTATGTAACAACAATTAATAAAAAAAAGCCATGAATTTGAAAAATAGCAAGGAGTGATACATGAGAGGTTTGGAGGGAAGAGAGGGAAGGGGAAATGATATACTTATAACCTCAAATATAAATGATAATTAATAATTAAAAGTGGCGGGACCTCAAATTTGCAGCATAGGAAGGGCAGGCTGTCTCTTAGCTCTAGCGCGGTCTCTACGCTGTTGCTCAGTCAAGAGAGGGGAAGAAGCAGACCAGCGTGCAAAGCAGAGGAAATGCTTGCCAAGTGTAAGTGAAAGAGATGTGGCCAGATGTGGCTGGTCGAAAAGATGAAACATTACCATCTGAAGTTATATCGTTTTCTGAGACGAGAATGTGTATCTCCATCCGGAGGTATAAAACAAATGCTTCTGAGTGAAGGTGGATTAGTTCCGTTCCCAAGTCCCTCCCACAGCCTGCCACACCCTCACTGACTTCCCTCAAAACAGCCCTCACCATCCACATCCACGCCGATCTTAGCACATGTGACCTCCTGGCATTTGTGAGCTTAGACGAAGCCTGTAAGCTTTGCATCAAATACACGTCTTTTGTAATCTAAGTGGAACCGCCCCTTCTGTCTTAGACACCTTTCTGTTTGGCTTCTAGACCCCTGAATTCTAAAATGCCCTTTGGCTGTAAAGCGATGACCACAGGTGTCACCCATTTTCAGCTGATTTCTGATGAACCGTCGTAAGGACGCCAAGCCTATGGCGTCCTCCTGGATTGCCATGTTCTGCTGGGCAGCAGCACTCCCTTCTGCAGCTCTGTTAAGGTGACGCTCTACACGGACAGCATACTCACAGCAGGTGCTAAGGTCACAGAAAGCATACAGTGCATTCTACACCTTGACTACATAATAGCGTTTTATCTATTTTGAAGAAATCCCATGGGAAATACTTTTCTTTTAAAAGTTCAAAGTACAAATTTGTTCATGGCATAGTTTGCAACACTTAACCTTGGGTATACCAAGAGGAAGAAATCTCTTACTTGCAATGACCATTCAAAAAAACACAAACCAAGATGAGAGTGTTTAGGGTTTTTTGTTTGCTGTTGTTGTTTTCTTGTTGTTATTGTTTGTTTGTTTGTTTTCAACACAGGGTTTCTCTGTGTAGCCCTGGCTGTCCTGGAACTCAGAGATCTGCCTGCCTCTGCCTCTCTGCTGCTGGGAGTAAAGGCCTGCACCACCACCTCCCTGTAGAGAATATCTGTGATGATGGGAAGTTCCCGTTCTTGAATAGTCATGAGGAGGCTCCCAGCATGCCTTGCTGCATAGAAGCTTCTTTTTTATCATTTAGTTGTTTTTATTTTTCTTTCTTTATATTTTATTAATTTATTCATATTACGTCTCAATTGTTATCCCATCCCTTGTATCTTCCCATTCTTCCCTCCCTCCCATTTTCCCCTTACTCCCCTCCCCTATGACTGTGACTGAGGCGACTTCCTCCCCCTGTATATGCTCATAGGATATCAAGTCTCTTCTTGGTAGCCTGCTATCCTTCCTCTGAGTGGCACCAGCTCTCCCCATCCAGGGGACGTGGTCAATATGGGGCACCAGAGTTCGTGTGAGAGTCAGTCCGCACTCTCCACTCAGCTGTGGAGAATGTCCTGTCCATTGGCTAGATCTGGGTAGCTTCTTTTGCTAGTATAAATAAGTGTCCTATGTATGATTACTGCGTTATAAGCAGAGATGGAAAGCCCCAGGTCTGGGTGGGGTTCTCAGACCATCAATTCTTCTTAAGAAGATTAAACTGGGGATGGAAGGAGAGGGATGTGTAGAGGTGGCAATCAGGAAAATTCATCTTGCCAAACATAAAATGTTCTCCGTGTGCATTCTGAAGGAAATGGAAGCCACATGTTTCTGATTCATTTACATGTAATCCATCAAAATATTATTTTGTAAGAGATACTTAATGTCCAAGGAACCTGCCAAGCTTTCTTGTAAACACATTTCCCTAAAGGACCAGCTGCACTGAGGCAGATGTGTAAGAAGTTATCCTTGAAAAATGTAGAAGTTGTTCAAAGTCGCAAGTTCAGTTTAAACCTCCCCAGAGAAGCTTAGCATGTGAGGAATTGCAGACAGACTTAAAATTTAAATCTGGTTTACTTTGAAGTAAGATTTTATATATATATAATAGAATTAGAAATATAATTGTGATAAGGCAGGATGTGCAATCCCTTTCTTTGTATTGATGCAGTTACTAATCTTACATGGGGTCATATTTTCTTCTTGTGAGAAATTGACCAAGTAAGGACAATCCCTAAAGGTTCCCACCTTTTAGAATATCTGGCATAAAAAACAAATTTGGCAAAAGAAGTTCCCTTCAGTTTTCAACACTCTTCCACGGACTCTGCTTTCCCTGTAGAGCCTGCCTGCACACAGACTCTCAGCCAAAGCTTCTGCTCCACTAGCCTTCACAAATCCCACACAGAATGTCTCTCATTTGTCTGTCTCTTTGTTAGTCAAAAGAACATTTTTCTCTGAAGTCTAAATGAACACACTTTACATTCGAATTATAGAAGCCTTTATATAATAATGAAAGAGCATAAATTTTGGAGTCAGGAACAATTCAACTTGAATTTAGGATTTGCCATTCAAGTCTTTATTCTAGTCAAATTTTGTGGGTTCATTTTTATACATCTATAAAATTGGATTAAAAATATTGAACATACAAAGTTACTTTGATAAATTAAATAGTATAATACCAAGAATGGCAGGTCAGATAACTTCCATAATGAATAAATTAAAATATTTCCTACCCAGTGCTTAAAAACATGATATTATAGTCAACTGAGTAGACCATATAAATTCAGGGCTTTATTCAGTTGGAGGAAAGCCAGTACACTTATCAGCTCTACCCAATAAACACATGTGAGTAGCCACTGAATGTCTTAAAACTGCCCGAGGTTAAGTCTCCATAACAAGAATACAAATACAAAATATTTGATTTTCTATTTCCCTTTAATATGCTCATTTCAGACATGACTAACCAATCACAGATAACTTTTCCACTAAGCAGACACAGTCTCCAAATCCTTTACACAGCCTTTCATGAAGTCATTGCAAATCCTTAAGACTTGGCAGGACTTCGATGTGCATCCCCCACGTGTGGCATCGCTCTGCACTAGCCACTTTCCTGAAATCCCCTGTCTACTCAGCAGGCATTTACGTAGCAGTTCCTCTATCTTCCCGGCCACTGGGTTGTGGGGACGAGCTACAGGGAAAAACTGCAACCTTGTCTATCTCTAACACAGACTGACTAAGTGCTACGCAGGTGTCAAGCAGAACAGACCTGAAGGAAATAAGGGTTTATTTTTTTGTCCAGCATGTCCATTTCTCTCTCCTGAGTGTTTCTAAGATAGAGCTGGAAACAGCAAGGTCAAAATGGGCACACATGTATTCTATGTGTTCTTTCTGTGAGCTCTTAACTGCCATGATTTCATAGTCTTTGCATTTTCATGTCCACGATGTTGAATAGTAACTTTTGAAACATTGGGGAACACTAAATGGAGAGAAACATTTGCACTGAGTTGTAAAGGGCCAAACATATTCTTCCAAAGAGATAACTATATCCAGGGAGAGGGAAAAAGTGCTCTGAGGGAAAGCACAGAAAGGTGAAAGTTCACAGCTCACCATAGCTTTCTGTTTATGCTGATTCGCCACCTCCCGGGCTGAGACAGACAGACAGACAGACAGACTCAAAAACAGTGACTATGGCCAAGCAGAATAAAGCTAGGCCAAAAGAAGATGGTGAAAGATGCCAATAAGAGAGGCTGTTCTTCGTTGTTTGGGAGAGGCTGTTCTTCGTTGTTTGTTTGGGAGAGGCTGTTCTTCGTTGTTTGGGAGAGGCTGTTCTTCGTTGTTTGTTTGGGAGAGGCTGTTCTTCGTTGTTTGGGAGAGGCTGTTCTTCGTTGTTTGGGAGAAGCATTTTTCTAAGGCAAAATCTCCCAGCAGTCACTGCTGCCCTCTTGATCATTAGTGCCCGAACATCTTGTTTGTTTCCACCAGACGGAAGTAATATACAATTATGCAAATCACCTTAACTCTGAGTAAGGAATCACAGTCCAGTCAATAATGTTGATGCATTATGAAAGGGCAGTTCCTCCTGGAAGAAATAACATCAAGGGCCCATCATAAGCAAACATTTGGAAGCCTGTGGAGGACTAGTCCCTACAGCACAATCTATTATCATATTTCCACATAATTAGTTTGTTTTCCACTTGAAATCAGAAAACGATTCGACATTGTGTTCCCTGCCTCAGGATGGAAGAGCATTCAGTGGAATTCTCCTGTGAAGGTTTGCCTTGTGAATAATTAGTGAGAATTAATCAGTGGAAATTAAGTTTGGAATACTGTACTACTCATGAATAGTGCATGGGGCCGTTTGGTAGAGGATGAGGAGAGTCACACTTCCATGGCAGGCAATCACATATGGCTGCTAGCAATCCATTTTTTAATCAGTGCTGCACAAGCGTGGGAGGTGAGTGTGGCTACAGGCTGTGGATGACAGTCTGCTTTTTACAAGAAGAATAAGGAAAGGGTTCCAGAGACACCTCACGGTGTGGTCACTGTGGTTTTTATTATTTCTAAGAGAGGTCCTAGGATTAGAGCGGTATTATCTAGTTTATTCCTTGCTCTTGGTCTTTGATTCTAGTGTTCCCATTTTGGTGGTAAGGAAACTGGGGCACAAAGCAGAGTCATTGGCTAGAGTCACTTGTGTGTAGATGAACACTGAAATCAGAAGGCAGGTCTAATAGGGCTGATGCCCATAACTTGTAGGCAAAAAATCTTCCAAAGTTGATGAAATCTACTCAATGCGACTTTCAATTTTAATCCCTGGATCAGTTCCCCCCAAATTAAAAAAAAATTGTGAATTATATGTATATGTGTTTAAAAGTTGTCTGAACGTTGCACAAGACAGTATAAGTGAATCTTTCCCATACTATTTGCACACTTTAGTAGGGATGCTAAATCATGCTTCTATCAAAATATTAGTCATAGTGCCTCCTTGGAGCTCTGACACTTTGATTCTTAAAAACATATGCATCCCCTCGTGCCTTGAGAAAAATCCCTACACCTGATTGCGGTATCGAGCCGTAGATCCCCTTCCGCTCCAGCCCCATGGGGTGCTATTCTTGAGCATATGTACCTGAGAATAGATTGAAATGGGAAATTTGGAAGTGATCAGGGTTAATGTCTCCAATTATTAAGTTACTGGGAAAACGGGGCAGCAGGGGAACATTTTCTGGATGTAGAAAGCGAAGGTACTGCTGTAGATTACTGCACGGTTTTGGTTTTCAGGTCTGCAGTGTGCTTTGCACAGTTGCTGATTATGGTCACCAGAGCAATATGGTCAGCAGAGCTCAAAGCACAGTGAGTTCCTTCTCTTTCATGCTTTTTTCCCCATCGTTAATACAAAATTTGATATGGGAAAAAAAGTATGCAAAGGTAAAACAGAGGGCTCACCATGGTCTTAAAGGCTTTTCCTTTGGATGTTTTCTGTGTGTTTCCTGTTCAAACGCCAAACGTGAAGGAGGATGTGTTTTCTATAATAAATACATCTGCAATTTAGACTTTCTTTTTCACTTAAAGTGCTAAAATAAGCACGTGTCAACTGTTCTAAACACTGTAAGAATTTTAATTTCTTGAAAGGCACAATTGGTGTACATAATATTAATTATTTTCAGCTTCAAATATCACCTTTTGTTCCTTTCTCAGGCAGAGCTGTTTCCCATCCAAATGCACATTTCCCTCCCAGGCATCTGTTGAATTTGGAAGAGGTTTCCAGACGGAGTTGAGAAATGGTCATTACAGTTAAGCTGCAGCTTCAATCTTGAAAATGAATGAATGGATCCAGTCCAGTCCTTTGGCTGGAGCCCAGTCTTTAAAATCCAGCAGAACAATGAATATGTGGCTTCGTAGCCAGCTGGTATCAGACTTGGGCAGGGAGAGTGTCAAAATATTAGTGACTTTTTTGCATTTGTCAAAGCTGAGGCCAATACAAGAAATGCAGACAGCTTGCAAATGTGGAATGAGCACCAAAGGGTGTGTGTGTGTGTGTGTGTGTGTGTGTGTGTGTGTGTGTGTGTGTGTGTGTTTCTCTGTGTGTGTCTATGTGTGTCTCTCTGTGTCTGTGTGTATGTCTGTGTGTGTGTCTGTGTATGTCTGTGTGTGTCTCTGTGTGTGTCTCTATGTGTGTGTCTGTGTGTCTGTGTGTCTCTCTCTCTGTCTCTGTGTGTCTGTGTGTGTGTGTGTTTGTGTGTGTGTGTGTGTGTGTGTGTGTGTGAGAGAGAGAGAGAGAGAGAGAGAGAGAGAATACATATGTGTGTGTGTGTGTTAATCTTACTCACCGGATGTCAACATTTCCTTGCTTTATGAATATATCAACAGCAAGGATATCATTTATTTTGAATATAAAAAACCGATATAAATTTATCACTAATTCATCAACACTAATTTATTATACTGGGGCAATGTACTCAGCCGGAATAAAGGAGCCCTCAGCATTTCCACTGCCATCCCTCCTTTTCTCCGGGATCTGTAACTCATCTGCTACTCAGTTGTTCCTGAACCTGGCAGGCAAGGTCTCAGTGGGAGAATAAATATATTTATACACAATCTTTAAGAAAGGCTGCCCACACTGAGTTAGAAAAACGAGCATATGCTAGCACTGTCTGGCACTCTCTTTGCAATTCCTGTATCTCTCCAAAAGGGACAAATCTACAACAGAACTTTTTTTTTCTAACAGAAATACCACTGACAGCCAATGTGCAATATGGGCTTAATGAACATTTTTTCTTTATCATTTTTTTTTTGGACCTTTTCAAAGAAAACTACAGGAGCATGAGCTCATTGTTTCCATTATAAAATAAAATCAATTATTAGCATTCATATGTCATGGAGAGGTGCTCTCCTCCATTTCCCTTCCAGATTCTTGAGAGGAAAGAATGGTCTATTGTGCCCCCCGGGTTGGATTTCCATGTTCTGTGCACATAGTGAGAGGCAGGGTGGAGCCATACGTCGCTAGATGTATATTAACCCCTATTGTCAGATGTGTCTGGCTCTGTCAGCTCAGGTCGTGAATCTTGCTGGAGAGAAACACTAAATACACATCTTGAGACTTTAGTGTGACCTGTTTACATCTGGATGCTTGCTCCTGCCAGGTTGCTGCTGTACCAAGTAAATGGCCATGGTGAAGATCACAGGGTAAAGCCCTTGCTGTCCAAGGATAGGACCTGATTTCAAACCACCAGCACCCACATAAGAGCCAGGCACAGCATAAACAACGCTAGGTGCGTGGGGACAGTATAGTGTAATGGAAAGCTCCAAGCTGAGCTAGAAATACTATCCCTCAGAATAAGACAGAAGGTGGTAGAGGAATACACTCGACTTTGACTTTGATCTTTGCCCTCTTATGTGCGCACGGGTACATGCACATGTGCTGGCAGTCTCTCACACACATGCGCGTGCACACACACACACACACGCATGCACACACACTGCTCACAGAGAAGTTTTAGCAATTAACAAGACTTAATAAATTCAAGGACAACGAAAATATTAGACAATGTTGAGTTTAACAAAAACACGTGATCCAAGAAAGCAGCAGCAGAGACTCCTCCCCAAACGGGTAGGTCCTGAAAGTAGCCTGCTACACAACACCATTCTTCTCTGTATGACTATGAAGTTCTTGTTTCTTTAGGAGGCAGTAGACAGAAATACTCCAGTCTCAGGAATGGTTAGTTAAAGGGTTTCTTCTCAGTCACCAATCTGAACAACTAATGGCGTTTTATAAGTTTCCCATGTCCTTCTCACTCAGATCCCCTTGCTCCATACACACCTTGAATTTGGGAGCACCGCCCCCTTCATAGTGCCTCCAAAGAAACCAATGGTTCCTCCTGAGAATTAGGCAACCAAAGGATGAGAAGAAAATGGACATGTGTGCAACATATGCCCCAGAGCAGTTCTTTTAGCATTCCTATCTATTAAAGAACAATCCCATATATATATAAGAAGCTTGCAGATTTTAAAACCAAAATATTTGATTACTACAATAGCCTCCTTTTCCTTATTATGACAGTTTTTTTATACAAAAATCCTTTCTTAAGTGTAGAAGTTTTTAAAGTTTTTAATTAAATACTTTTTTATTTTTTACATATACATTTATATTGTTATACATATATACAATAAACTTCCTACATCAAGAAAAAACATGAAATAATCAGGAATTATATAAATGATACATTCTTAGTGTTTTGGCTATTTGTATTTGGCCGCCTTGAAGAAAACATCTTTTCTATCTTGGTGCATCTAAAATTCAGAACGTAAATCAATATCTATCACATATCATCATTATCAACTTAAAACATCTACCTAGACCTAAAAACTTCTTAACCCCTAAAGAACTAAGCTTAATTGTAAAACTAAAATATCTGGTCTTCAACCCCATCAGAGACACAAGAAGCAATAAAATTAATTACTTGAGTATACAGGGAGTGCAGGTTAGCAGCTTCCAAAATGAGAAGATGACAGACAATTTGCTATCTGAGCAGTCACCCAAAACTCTCTATAACATTGGAGCATCATCTTCAGACTTCTGGCCCAGTATATCTTACAGATGTATTTGTGAAGCAGGAACTATTGAGAATTTGCTTACACTCTTGACAGAGTTTGGCTGTCAACTCTGGCTGCATCCAAGCTTGCCCAATTTAGGCAGAATTCTGTCTGTGGTAGAAACAAGGACATTTTGCCCAGTGGCTTGTTTGTCACATCAAAGAGGGTGATGAGCATCAAAGAACTTCCTTATGCAGATGGCTTCAAAAGTGTAGAGTTTGTTTATTTGAATAACAATAATATTAACGACTGATAACATATGTGCAACTCTTAGAATTAACAAGATTTTACAAGAATCACGCCTCTATTTGCATGATGCTAAATGACCATATTTTAGATCTTACTTATTAATTTTATTTTCAGTTCACCATCCTCACATCAGTCATTGTTACACTTAAAAAATAAAGCCACAGACAAGGAAAAGTAAACTGACTAATTCAAAGTCATAGAAGTTAACATCCTGGGGGGTGGGGTGAGACGCAGCTGCAGACAAGGCGAGCAGCCACTGTCAGCGGTTCTTTCATGCCCACCCCCTAACCTCCGCAAGCCCTTTTCATCCAAGGCTGCTTATGCTGGTTTCTACAAGTCTGTCTTCTGTAGGATGAAAATAATGGAAACAAAATTGAAGCTAGAGGGCTCTTCAGTCACACAGACTCCTTTTAGCACCACATTTTCATTCATGGTTTTGTTTTAATTTTCTTAGACTCCCCGCCAACTATATAATCTTCGTGGGCAACCAACCTCGGATCTCCCCGAGAGAATGCTGCCAACGTGTTGTTTGAACAGTGTACCGGCAGGGCTATTCTCACAGAAATCACTCCTCAGGTGGTATAACAGCAACCTCACACACAACCCAGATTTCACCAATCATTGCTTGCCAAAGCACAGTTTTGTAGGGTGGCAATTTTACTGTCTATTAAGAAGTGACCCACAAAAACTTGATAGTTAAATAAGAGTTAATTTTTTAAGGTTGTGGTTTTTGTTTTTGTTTCATTTTGTTTTTAATTTATAGAGCCTTGCTTATGCTAGGCCGGGTAAAGGCTCTCCATAATGTCTTCTGGACAGAACGTCACTTTGTATTAATATAGAAAGATTGCTTTGAGGTCTAGATGAAGCCTCCAAGAAGCTACGGTTAAAAGGAAATGCACACTGGCAGGCAGCAAACCAAAGTCAATTAAAGTTCCTTATACTTTAAGATGTATCCACTTATCTGTGTTGAGACATTTAGAAAGGCCTCACAGCAAAAGAAGAACCAAAAAATAAGCACTTGGATCAGTAGCTAGTGAGGTATTTGGAGGTACTGATGGGCAGGGCAGCCAAGGTGGAGCCCTGAAGTGTGTGGAAGCATTTGTATCAGGAAAAGAGCTCACAATGTCCCAGAACACTTAGGACAAAATTCTTCTGAAACAAGGAGCGTCTGGTGGATGCTGGTTGCACAGACAAGTAGGGCCACAATTAGTATATGTGTAGGACTTTTAGTTAGAACACTGCTTTTGCAAAAATATTCTTTTTGTGTCTTTAAAGCAGCTATGTTTGAAGAAAAGATGCCTGGACAGAAAGTCTTATAGATGTGCTTTTAAATCCCAGCTCTTCTACTTTGGTTTTTAAAATTGAATAGAGCTCTTCACTTTCATGAACCTCAGTTTCTCTAACTTAAACAAGGAAGCTATATCTACTCATAACTTGGCTGTGTCTCAGTGAGGTGCTGCGCATGGAAAGGTAAGCTTGGAGGCTAATATGTCGCAAGACATAAAAATACATATGTCCTGGGAGTTGGGAAATGGTTCAATCAGTAACGATTGCCAGAATTCATGTAAAAAGCCTGCCCCTGATAGCATGTGCTAGCAATATCACCATTGAGAATCAGGGAGAAGCAGGACCCCAGGGCTTGGTGGCCAGGCAGCCAGTCTAGCATACAGAGCAAGCTCCAGGCCAGTGGTAGGCCCTGCCTGAAAACATTAAGTAAATAGGAGGAAGATGGACACTTCCTAATAACACCCAGCATTGTTCTCTGGCCTCCACACATGTGTCTGTGCACACAGGAACATAAACACATGCACACAAGCATGCACAAATATGTTTGCTGGGTCTGAACTACAAGTCAGGGTGATTAATAGTTTTTTTTTTTTTTTTAACCACAGAGCAGAGAAGTTGAATTCTTTGTTCACAGTTACGCAATGAGAACCTGAAGAGAAAAGATTCGATTCCAGGGTTACTGGCTTGGGACTTTGTATCCCCCCACCCCCACACACACACTCTAAGTTATCTCCATATATTTGTATTGGGTCAGCCTCACCACCACCATCACTACTCCTTCCACCAAAAGAAAAAACTGACCTAATCTGACACTGTCCGAGGCTATGGCTCGGACGTCAACAGAGAAAGGATAGCCTAAGAAGAGAAGATGAAAATTACGAGTCAACTGTCAAACTCTGCAATATCTTATGAAAGACACCACTTTCTGCCTTCTCCCCCATCTTAAGGCCTAAATTGTTACTTTGTCACATCCGACTTTGGGTTCCAATCATGCTAAACTTGTATTTCCCAGGACAGATATGCTTTTTTACACTTGCCTGGCTTGGGTCATACAATATAAACCTTCCTATCATCTGCTTGCCCTGAGAATCTGTATTTCTTTGATGATGATGATGAGAAGCAGCAGCAGCAGCAGCAGCAGCAGCAGCAGCAGCATTTGTGACTTAGTTTAGCCAATTCCTTTAGTGAGAGTTTTGGATTCTTTAAAAAGTCAGCTATTTTACGTGAATGTTTTTGTTTTAATCCCAGGTGTAGGATATGAGGCTGCTTCAGATTGTCTGCAGCCCCTGGCTACAATGTCTCTGGTGCTCTGGCAGTGGCATAATTTTACCATCTGAGGATAGTTTACATTTGAAATTCTGGGGATTCTTATAAATGCCAGAGCCTCTGGGGGGTGGGGGGCTGAGGCCCTGCAGGAGCAGCTGCTTCTCTCTGTGCTGTTGCCCTCCTTCTGGTGGTACTTGCTGTTGTTGGTTCCTGCCGCTGTGTTTGCTGGATTGCTGCACTGCTGGTTTGCTATGTCTAGATTGCTGGTTAGCTAGGTTGCTGTTTAGCTGGGTTACTGGTTAGCTGGATATTCTGATGAAGAAGATTTGACTTGCCCCTAGGAACTTGATCAGCAGGAAGTAGTTTAAAGAGGTCTGTGTCCCCTTTCCCCTCTAACCTTCTTGCTTGCCTACCTAGTACTAGGGAGTTGGAAGAGATTGGGGTGGTGGATATAAGAACCCAAAAAATAGCTAAAAACTATGCCTACAAGTGTATTCCATTTTTCTCTGACCTTTTTGGGACAGTTTTAAAAAATATATTTTATTAATTTATCCATATTACATCTCAATTGTTATCCCATCCCTTGTATCCTCCCATGCCTCCCTCCCTCCCTCCCTCCCATTTTCTCCTTACTCCCCTTCCCTATGACTGTGACTGAAGGGGACCTCCTCCCCCTGTATAAGCATGGGAGAATGGGGAAATAGAAGGATCCAGAGGGTCCTAGAAACCTACAAAAAGAACATTATGATGGGCAGACCTAGGCCCAGGGGTCATGCTCAAACTATGGCACCAGCCAAGACAATATGTGCAGTAAACTTCAAACCCCTACTCAGATCTAGCCAATGGACAGGACATTCTTCACAGTTGAGTGGAGAGTGGAGTCTGACTTTGGGACAGTTTTAAGAAACTACTTATAGAGCTGCCTGCCCAAACCATGACCAGATCAAAAGCCACCTGGACTCCTCTTAAGGTCTCATTTCAATAGAAAGCCAAAAACAATCAATGGGCATTAAAAACATCAGGACTGGGGTCTTCTCAAAGAGGAGAGAACCAGGAACACACGAACATCTGTATTATGCCATCTACACCTCTCCATGCCCAACACTATTCTTCTACTCTTTTGTCTAGTATTTGGAAAACCAGAAACTGACTGTTCTAGGTCAGCTGTTCAGCTGTCTAGCAGTAGGTCAACAATTATGTGTAGTAGAGAGAGTAGGAAAATATCACAGACACATGACTCTGCCATTCACGTGCATGTTGAGGAACATTCAAGAAGTAGTACACTGCCTGGACAGGGATCTATACCACATGCATTAGAGACAGGTACAGAAAATAGATGCTCTTTTAGCTATTCCTGTAATCTCACTAAGAAAGAACGCTAGAGATGCCCTTTGAATATAAATGAGAGTGAATGGCCTCCACCATTTAGAAACCAGTAGCATGCCTTACACCCAGCTCTACTCACTCTCAGAATAGATGAGACCTTGAGTTAAGAGAGATTAATTTCATTTGGTCATCGGGCAGGAGTGCTCACTCAGCACTTTTTAAAGGCAAATCCAATTGTGGATTGCTCACAGTGTAATTTTGCCCTATTTTCTTCTCTTTTTTGAAAGAATTGACTAGGATGCAATTCTAAAGGATAATGACCACAACCAGTTATATTAAAATGTCAGATATGAAGTAGAAGTAATTATCTGCCCTTCAAGAAAATCTTGATCTATGGAGCCCACAACCCATTATATTGTCCATTCATCAACATCCATTCAATACTCGCTGTGTACACAATATTGCGCTAAATGCATAGAGTGCTTTCCAAGGAAGGTGAAGACCAGCTCTTGCTATTGGGAATTATAGAAAGTTGCCTAAAATGAATTGTATGTTACCAGGGAGCATAGAAGACTTAACCAAATCACACTTTGCTCACACAGTTCTCTAAGTGTTTGAAAGAACAAGATCATATAGCCTGAAGAAGAAGAGATGAGAAAAGCAGTGGCTATCCTTTCAGCCAGGACTCACTAGTCAACAAGTCTGTACCACATAGTGCCCTAGCTATGTGAAGTCTTCCAGTGGGCCTTGCACTCTAATGAAGAAGGGCTAATACAAATTCCCACAAATAGATATGATGTTTCAAATAGTGATATGAGTATACTGCAAATAGAACAAGTCAGTGCAATGAAAGTAATTCATTGCTTTAAATTAGTTAGTGTTGATGGGGTAATTCAGGATCGGTTTTCTGAACTGAGTCTTATATGATGGGGTGTAACTAACTTCGAAGATGTTTCTAGAATAATGCCTTGTTCTGGTTTCAGTAGCAGGTAGTGCCAAGTCTGTAGGAAATGAATAAACGAAGTTTTAAGGAATGAAGGAAGGCATGTAACTTAAGGAAAAAATTACACGTAGAAGAATGATATTCTCAGACTCACAGAGACATATACAACAGACTCAAATGTCAATTTACATGGCACAGTAAGAAGCTTCTAAGTGCAATAGGGCATCATCTGGGATTAAGCAGAGAATTGACTCAACACAGTTTTAGGAAGATCTAGAGGACTGTCATATACAGAATATATTATATGTTGGTAGAGCTTAAAATATCCAATTAGAATAAGATCTATAATCCTTAATTTAGTCTCAGAGAGAAATAATAGTGTCTTGATCTAGTGTGGTGTAAAGAACCATTTCTTCAGCATACTACCACAGGATTTAATTCTACAAGTATTTTTGGCATATGACTAAATACAGATGGGTCATTGGTGAGTTCGTGATCCCTGGAGTGTTCCAAAGGAGATTGACTAGTCTTGTTCATGAGAAAAATGAGTTGGATGAAGGAGACCAATGGAGTCAACAAATAAAGGTTTAGGAGGGGTGCAACAGAGACTGATGCACCAACCAGAGACCATGCATGGTGAATATCTAGACCTCCTGCTCAGATGTAGTTGATAGGCAGCACAGTCCCTTTGTTGGTGCCATAACATGGGAAGTAAGGGCTCCTTCTCACATGGACCCTGGTCCGTGCTCATTGATCTCTTCCCCCTGGCAGGGCGGCCTTGCCAGGCCACAGAGGAAGAGGATACAGGCAGTCCAGATGAGACTCGATAGGCTGAGGTCAGATGCTGGGGGACGAGGGCTGCCCCTTTCTGAGGACTATGGGAAGGGAGAGGGAAGGCAGGAGGAGGGTGGACTGGGAGGAAATGAGGGAGGGGACTAAAAATCAGGATGTAAAATGAACAAATTAAAAAAAAATTTAATTAAAAAAGAAAATACTCTGGATTTATAACTCTCTATTTGCAAGTCAATGACAGAGTCAGGATACTGTCAGGGTTTGGGTGAACATTTCATGCCCTGGAGGCCACTTGCTCCAGGGCACTGTGGATTACAGACAGATCTCCCAACCCAACCCCTTTACTGTGTGCTTTTATTCCTGTTCCTCTGCTTGCCCCATTCATTCATAAAGGATCATAATCTATAAAAAGATTCAATCAGGGGATACGTATTTAAAGTATCGAAGTTGATATTACTTTCTTTAAAGCATCCTTTTCTTATTCTGCAAGAGCCTGTACAGAGTCCACGAATCACTGCAAATAAGACCTCCATCTTGGTCCGTCCATTTTCCTCATCCCTAGCAAAATAAAGTTTTTTCCTCATGTCCATTGACATTACCTTGGCATCTGAACTACGAAATGTGGCACACTAAAGCTTTAATGTGTAGACATGCTAATCAGAAGGGAAATGTCAAATCTGCATACATTTCAAGTGACCCAACAACATTTACCTTGCAGCAAGTCCCCTGTTTCTCTGACAACTGCCTCGCTGAGGAAGTGACTCGTGTACCACAGCAAGCTTCATGCCATAGGATAACTTTACTTCAGACTTGTTTAAAGCACCAGAAAGATGAATGTCACTGACTTGCAGTTGATAACAAGGCTAATTTGATATGACAAATGATGCTGATTTGAAAGGGTCACTGGCCACTAGCACTCCCAGGTCCAAAAGTGCCTTGGAGCTAGATAAAAACTGAATATTTAGCAGACTGTTAAAGCAGATTCGTTTCCTACCTGTCAGGAGTGGACATAGCAGAGAGCTAGAGAGCTGGCGGAAGGCTGTCCCCAGGACTGACAGTGGCCAGGCATGTGTCCTGCTCACTGCACAGATCTTGTGCCTGGCAGCCTGCAGAAGTTCTGCACTCTTTGTGTCTAGGAGCTTTCGGTAGGCATGTTTCCAGAATGAGTTCAGCCCACTCTGTCTATCCTTCTTTTATTAATTTTATGTTCTATGTGTATAGATGTTTTGACTGCATATATGTCTGTGTATAACTTAAATGCTTGGTGCCTGTGTAGGCCAGGAGAGGGCATCAAAGTCCCTGGAATTGGAGTTTCATAGGGTTGCAAGCCACCATGTGCATCCTAGGAATCGAACCCTGGCCATCTAGTGGAGTAACCGGTGCTCTCAATTGCTAAGCAATCTTTCCAGACCCTATCTTTCTATCTTTCATGTTCCCTTCTCCCCAGGCCTCAAAAAGCAAAACAAAAACTTAATTAGGTTCTAAACTAGCTTTGTTCATAATGCCAATTAGCAAATGGCCTCTTCAAGGCACTGATCACAAACAAACAAACAAACAAACAAACAAAAAAAAAAAAAAACCATAAAAACAAAACCAAAAACCCTCTTGAGGAAGAAAACAACATTTTTCTGTATCTCCAGCATTTCAAGGCAGTGGTGTATCTTTCTCATGCCTTAGATCGTAGGAAATACCTATCTACAGAAATGCTCTATTTTTTTCTAGACTTTTTAGAGCCTGAACCAAAGCAGCCTTTTTCATAAGATAAAGAAGGCATAGTGTGAGATTCTGGTGTGATTCCTTAGGGTATCTTCATATCTGCAGTAGTGCAGAGGTGACATGTATGTTTTGCCTTTCCAACGTTGTGCTTCTTACAGTCAATTTATGACTGTTGAACTGGTCATAGAAGGCCATGTGAGCCATAGAAAGAAATGTGGTGCTTTCTAAGTGGGTAGGGAAGGCAATTGAGAATTTTAAGTAGTCTGTATAAATATAATCTTGAAGGCATCAGTAAACCCTTAGAGAGTCATTGCAAAATAATATATGTAAAGCACACAGTGTAAGCCCTGTTACATAGCTGGCACATAACAAATGCTTGTTGCTGCTATTATAAGCATTAAATCTCTAGCCTCTTTACCTTGGCCTTTTCGTTATATTTTACTTCCTTTCTTTTTCTTTCTGTGGATAGGAGAATACACAATCAATCAAAAGGATGTCCTTGCTCTTGGAAGACTGATGTGCACTTGTGAATAGTCGAACGAGAGTCTTCCCGTTCCAGACTGCATGCTTTTAGTCACTGAACCAAAGCCAGATTTCTTGATTTTAATATCTTCATACTGGGAGCTAAAAGAGCATCTTGAGACTGACGGAAAATTAAAACCAAGTATAACTGGTTTTTTTGCCCACTAATTTACTCAAACAAATCATATGGAATTCACCTATCAAAATACAGTAGCTTTGAAGATCTCTGTGGATGTAAACTCAACTACTTGGTTAAAATGTGACTTGGGTGAACTTACACCCAAAACCTTTACGTCTGTTTCCTCATCTTCAAGTGGGAATAGCTTGGCTTTAAGAACAATTAATAGAATTTGTGAAAGAAATAAAATGATGAAAACAATATCGTGTGAGGCTGTAGAGATAGATCAGTGGCTAAGATTACCATCTGCTCTTCCAGAAAGGTTGAGTTCAGTTCCCAGTGCCCATGTTGGGTGGCTCACAACTGGCTGTAACTCCAGTTCCAGGGTCTGTGATACTTCTTGCCAGAATGGAGATGATGTCCTCTCATGTTCACACTTACAGAGACACATATGTACATGTACAGAGTTACACATAAAGTATATCTTGTTTTTAATATATTGTCTGGGTAGATAGAAAAATAGTAATTTTATTGTGTGTCCATGAGGTAGGCATGCATTATCTTCAATAACTACTAATTAAGAACAATATGGCTCCAAGGTCTATCACATATGAAAATATACTTTCTACTATTGAGAATCTATATGCAAAATGCCCTTACCAATCTGTGCAAGTGATGTAAGCCTAAAGAGTAGCTGTCTCGGGGTCCCAGACATTGGTCCAACTCACCAAAGTATGCTTCACTTCAGAAGAAAAGTCCAGTTGAGTGTCTCCATCCATGGAGTAAGTACATAAGCCATTCCATCCTGGAAGGCATATCACTTGCGTTCATTGTTACATATCACACTCTCTACTGCTGAAATATCCTAAGATGAACTCACTCTCCCTATGGTTTTTGGTTGTTTCATGTGATAGCTTGAGTTCCCATTTGAAAGTAGCAATGATGAAGATTTATAGGTATATGTATAGTCCTAATCCTGCCTCAGATAAGTCCCTAGATGGAATTCAAAATGGTGGCCAAGAGGTCATCACCCTGTTGAGCTTTACATTCACAAATGTAAAACTTTAAATTCAGATCCAACCTACTCTAGAAGCTCAATGTTTCCACAAAGCTCAATACTTCATTGTGGATATACTATATGTAGAGATGAATCTGACCAAACTCAGTAAGTTATAGCATCCCCATGATGCCATCATTGCCTTTGTGATTTAATCAGAACACTTGTTTAAATTAAAATAAAGCTTAGTCATGCATATGACCAATTTCCCCCAACATCTCTTCCATGGAGCTGTCAATTTTGTGAACAGGTTTGATTTATACTGATATTTTATCCAGAAATAAATTGAATTAGCAATTTAAAATACACACTACAAAAGGCTGCCAGAGTGATAATAACTCCATTTCCCTGATTAAGAAGGCTTTCTCCAAAGTGGATAAAGGGCAAAACACTCTTCACTCCAAAACTTACTTTGACAGTGGGCTCAGAAAGGGTAAAGACTACAACACCACCCTGTCTGACAAATGGACTTCCACCTATGGCCATACTGTCTTCATAGCTATTATTTGGTTCCTAGGCTTTGGTTATAAGCCTTTGAGATTTTCCCTGCTCATAGAATAATAATCCCAAAATTCCTTGCCACTGAAAGATTCAAATCATTTCCAGATATCTTTAGTCTTATCATTTCATCTCTCTGTTTTCTATCTCATCTTTGTTTAGTCTTTAATGGTAAAATTTGTCTTCTCCTCCAAGATGAGGAGAGGTTCAAATAGATTAATGGTTCTGTCAATGCCAATGCACAAAGCACAGCACATAAGCTCCCCAGTGTTATCTCTACCTTGCCATAATCGTCTAGTGGTCTTATACATGAATATACACACTTCTCCATGGGATTATACCTCCTCTCTGGCAGGCCTCTGTCCTATTGGTGTATGTTGGATCTTGTTTCTTTGTTTCTTTTTCAAGGCAAGCTCAGCATGACCTCCTAAATAATGAGTATCTCACTTTTCTCCTCCAGAATCTTCTCTGGCTTTACCTGACTTAGTATTGACCTTGGTGACCTTGCTGTGATCTTTGTCTGTGACTTATCAACTAACTGGAAGATGGTATTAGAGAGTATTAGTCTACTGTGGGCTGTTATGACAAACATCTACAATTGGGTATATTGAAATTTTTCCCACAATTTTAGAGACTGAGAAGTCCAACATCAACGTGTCTGATGAGAGTAATGATACCCCATCCTCAAAGGGCAGAAACAGAAAAGAAAGGATGGATGGCAACAGTCCCATGAGACCCTTTTGTAACCAAATTAAAGCAATGAGGTCTGCCTCTCCCAAAGGCTGCCTGGTCTTCAACACCTGTTTACTGAGAATTTAGTTTCCAACACATCCAGACCATGGGAGGGAAAGATTTCTTTTTATACTAGTATGTACCCTTTGCTAGTTACATTTCTTATTGCTGCAGAATTTCCTAAGAAAAACAACTGAAGATAGAAAAGACCAGTTTTCCTGATCAGAAGGTTTAGCCAGTCTTACCAAGACAGAGGGGTTTCCTCCACAGAGGTTGACAGAGGTAGCTTGCTACATGGTTGTAACCTGCAATCACAGAACTGGAAGAACAGAATTGATACATCTCTCAAAGGCCCACCCCTACTGATTTATCTGTACTAGCTGGTCTTCATGTCCCAAAGGTCGTATGACATCCCCCAGTCTGTGCTACCAGCTGTAGAGCAAGTACCCAAAACATGAGGTCATGGGGGTGTTCCCGAGTCAATCCACAGCAAACTGAAGCACTTATTCAGCTAGGATTTGTTCACTGTTTGGTGGGTACCAACTTCATGAAGAAAAGTCACAGGCCCTCTTGTTCAGTATTTCACCTGCCCTCATAAGGTGTCTATTATTGCTCACATTTTTCACACACATAAATAGAAATGTGGCGATGTTAAATCTTCCTCGTTCAGCAGCTCATGATCAGCAAGCAAGTGGCAAAGCTGAAAAGTGATTCCAGGACAGATTTCAAAGCCCATGTTCTTTCCACCAAATTATGCTTTCTTTGGTAAGTGCTGGTGGATGGCTATCCTAATTGTATGGTGGTAAGTAACTGGGGCATTAAATGGGGTCTCCAGTAGCTCAGAGCACTAACCATCTGGGCCTGATTATAATTGACCATAAGGATTCCTGTCTGACTATTCATCTTGTAACCATCTATTTCTCTGGCTTTTACTTTTTACATTGTTAAATCACACAGAAAATAAGGAAAATAATATGTACAATTCAACCCCTAAATAACCTTATTTTCTGTATAGTTTTAGTTACTATAGCTTCTCTGTGACCCAATATCCTATTAGGAAAAATTAGCAGATGGTTACCAAACTGCTAGTACAGTTTGAGGGTGCTTCCTTTTGTTCTAGAACTTTCAGGTGTGCTGTTAAATTGCTAGTATGGGATCTCTCCAGTTTCTTTATAAAGGCACTTAGTGCTATTAGCTTTCCTCTTAGCACTGCTTTCATTGTGTCCCATAGGTTTGAGTATACTGTGCCTTCTGTTTCGTTGAATTCTAGGAAGCTTTTTATTTCTCTTTTTATTTTGTCCCTTACCCAGATGTCATTGAGTAAGGAGTTGTTCAGTTTCTGTGGGGTTGTAGCCTTTCAGTTATTTCTTTGGTTGTTTAGTTCCATCTTTAATCCATGGTGGTCTGATAAAATGCAAGGGATTATTTTGATTTTCTTGCATCTGTTGAGATTTGCTTTGTGGCCCAGCATGTGGTCAATTTTGAAGAAAATTCCGTGAGGTGCTAAAAAGAAGGTGTAATCTTTTGTGTTTGAGTCCGTTAGGTCCGTTTGTTTCATGATGTCTATTAGTTTCCTTGTTTCTCCATTTAGTTTCTGTCTTGATGATCTGTCTATTGGTGAGAGTGGGGTGCTGAAGTCTCCCCTATTAATGTGTGAGGTCCAATGTGTGGTTTAAGTTTTAGTACTTTCTCATCAAAGGAAAAATATGCCAAGATGATGTCTCAATTCTGAATATCTAGGCTCCAACTGCAGGAGCACTCACAGTTGTTACTTAACTTCTTTAGATCTGTGGGTTGTAATATGGTTATGTGTATTACGTGGCTAACATCCGCTTATAAGCGAATATATAACATGTGTGTCCTTCTGGGTCTGGGTTACTTCAAGCAGGATGATGTTTTCCAGCTCCATCTATTTGCCTGCTAATTTCAAGATTTCCTTGTTTTTGATAGCTGAATAGTACTCTATTGTGTACATGTGCCATTCTTTATCCATTCTTTGGTTGAGGGACATCTGGGTTTTTTTTTCCAGTTTCTGGCTATTACAAACAGCGCCACTATGAACAGAGTTGAGAAAATGTCTTTGTTTTATAGTGGAACATTTTTTGGGATTATGATCGGGAGTGATATAGCCAAGTTGTCTTCAGGTAGAGCTGTTCCTGATTTTCTGAAAAAGCACCAGATTTATTTCCAAAATGGTTGTACAAGTTTGCACTCCCACCAGCAATGGAAGACTGTTCCCTTTTCTCCACATCCTCAACAACATGTAATATCACTTGGGTTTTTTATCTTAGCCATTCTGATAAGTGTAAGATGGAATCTCAGAGTTGTTTTGACTTGCATTTCCCTGATGACTAGGGATGTTGAGCATTTCTTTCAGTGTTTCTCAGCCATTTGATATTCCTCTGTAGAGTATTCTCTGTTTAGATCTGTAACTTATTTTTAATTGGTTTATTTGGTTTGGTGGTGATTTATTTCTTGAGTTCTTTATATATTTTGGATATTAGCACTTTGTCAGATGTAGGGTTGGTGAAGATCTTTTTCCAGTCTGTAGGCTGTCATTTTGTTCTGTTGACAGTGTCTTTTGCCTTACAGAATCTTTTTAGTTTCATGAGATCCCATTTATTAAATGTTGATCTTAGAGTTTGAGCTGTTGGTGTTTTGTTCAGGAAGTTGTCTCCTGTGCCAATGAGTTCAAGGTTCTTCCTCACTTTTTCTTCTAACAGATTTAATGTGTCTCGTTTTAGATTGAGGTCTTTAATCCTTTTGGACTTTAGCTTTGTGCAGGGTGGTAGATACTGATCTATTTGTATTTTTCTACATGTAAACATCTAGTTAGACCAGCACCATTTATTCGAAATGTTATCTTTGTTCCATTTTATGGATTTGGCTTTGTCAAAATTCAAGTGTCCATAGGTATGTGGGTTTATTGAAGATCAAGAGAGCGTCAATTTTACTGATGAACCAGCCTATTTCTATTCTAGGACCATGCTGTTTTTCTTACTGTTGTTCTGTAGTATATCTTGAGATCCAGGACAGAGATTCTTCCAGAAGGTTTTTTATTATACAGGATTGTTTTAGCTATTCTGGGGTTTTGTTTTTCCATATGAAGTGAAGAATTTATCTTTCAAGATCTGTAAAATTTTGAGTAGGAATTTTGATGAGAATCACATTGAATCTGTAGATTGCTTTTGGTAAGATGGCCATTTCTACTATGTTGATTCTCCTGATCCATGAGCATGGGAGATTTTCCTGTCTTCTGATAATCTTCTTCAATTTCTTGCTTTAGAGCATTTCTTTAAGTGCTTCTTAACCATTCAGCATTGCTCCATTGAGGATTCTCTGTTTATCTCTGTATCCCAATTTTAGTCAGATTATTTTGTTTGTTGGTGTTTAATTTATTAGGTTCTTTACATATATTGGATATTAGCCCTCTTTCAGATGTAGGGTTGGTGAAGATCTTTTCCCAGTCTGTAGGCTGTCATTTTGTTTCAATGACAGTTTCCTTTTCTTTACAGAAGCTTTTCAGTTTTATTAAGTCTCACTTATTATTTGTTGATCTTAGAGCCTGAGCAATTGGTGTTATTTTCAGGATGTCCCTTTTTTTTTTTTAATTTTTTTTTATTAATTTATTCTTGTTACATCTCAATGTTTATCCCATCCCTTGTATCCTCCCATTCCTCCCCCCCCCCCATTTTCCCATTATTCCCCTCCCCTATGACTGTTCCTGAGGGGGATCACCTCCCCCTATATATTCTCATAAGGTATCAAGTCTCTTCTTGGCTACCTGCTGTCCTTCCTCTGAGTGCCACCAAGTCTCCCCCTCCAGGGGACATGGTCAAATTTTTGTTTTGTTTTGTTTGTTTTGAATTCCACGTTCCTTGTTTATTTGGTCTAGATTCTCTATTTATTCTACATATGAGATTTTCCTTTAAGTTTTCTACTTTGACCATTGGTTGTTTTTTGTTTTTTGTGTTTTTCCAGTTCCATCTCATTTCAGCTTAGGTTTTCTTCAATGTTTCTATCTCCTAATTGAATTACATTCTCAAATCTTGGATTGCCTTCAAATCATTTCTACCACATCTTTGACATTTCTTGGGCATCACTCAAGCACTTATTCTTTTTAAGCTCTTTCTCCTTGATTTCCTAAAGCTTTTTCTTTGCTTCTTTTTTAGTCTCCTTGAATTCCATGAGGAGATTTAAGTTTGGTGTTTTCATTTCTGAGTCCTGAGGTTCCATTAGGTAATTATCACTGGCCAGCATTTCTATAGGACTAGTAGATTTTGCAGGGAAGATACTAGCTTGACCTTTCATATTGTTGATTTTCCTGCAATGAGACCTGAGCATGTGGATTTCCTTTGTTAGTTCTGAGTGTCTTGTGGATGAGACATGGTAAGAAGAAAAATAAGATGTGGAAGCAGGCTGAATAAAGAAATTGGGAATGCCTTGAGTTTAATGAAGCCATCGGAGAGAAGTGACTGGGCTGGTGTGCAGGATGGATTTCATGTTCCACCCTGGGAATGTAGATAGGTCTGAGTAGAAAGGTTGGATGTGATGTGAAACATTTTGTGGTTTGATGAATAGGAAGAGAAGAAAGTAACCCAAGTCAAGAGGTCCTCTGAAGTGAACAGCAGAGAAAGCAGGAATAGACTGGCACACTGGTAGAGAGAACCAGAGAGAGAGAGTAGACTCTGACAAAGATGTGGATAAGGAGGTCACAGATATTCACCAGGCTAGATACTGGAGGAGGCCCTGGGATTTTTGTGTATGTGTTGGGTGATGTTAAGGAGGGTAAAGAGTTCTGTGGGTAGATACAAGCAAGAGAGGTCCAGCCAAAGTCTAGAAAGAGGTGGTAGAGCTCACAGGTTGTGTTTATTTATTTACTTAAGTTGAAAGGTCAGTGCATCCCTGGGATAAAGCTAATATGAGTGTAGAGAATATTCTTTCTTTGAGTTCCTTTTTAATATACATTGTTTTTAAAATTTTTTGCATATAAATTTGTATAATACACATATATACAATGAACTATCTACAGCAATAAGAACCACAAAACAATCAGGACTCACATAAATATTATATTCTTAGTGTTTTGGCAATTTGTATTTGGCAACCTTGAAGAAAACATCTTTCCTACCTTGGTGCACCTAAAATTCTGATTGTAAATCAATATCTATCATATCTCATCATTATCAACTTAAAACATCTACCTAGACCTAAAAAAAAAAAAAATCTTAACCCCTAAACAACTAAGCCTAATTGTAAAACTAAACTATCTGGTCTTCAACCCCATGAGAGACTTGAGAAGGAATAAAATTAATTACCTTAGTATACAAGGAGTGTAGGTTAGCAGTTTGCAAAATGAGATGATGGAGACAGTTTATTACCTGAACATTCACTCAAAACTCTCTATGTTGTGGGAGCATCATCTTCAGCCTTCTGGGCCAATATATCTGACAGAAATACTGTGAAGCAGGAACTATTGGCAGAGTTTGGCCATCAACTCTGACTGCATTCAAGGTTTCCTATTTTTAGGCAGAATTCTGTCTGTGGTAGAAACAAGGACATTTTTCCCAGTGGCTTGTTTGCCACATTTGAAGCCATTCCCGTAAGGAGATCCTTTGATGCTCATCATCTTCTTTGAGGTAGGGTGGGTATTACCAGGCATTAACCTGTGTCACTGTCAATGAATCTTTCAAATAATTTAAAAACATGTTTAAATACCATATTTTGTAGATCACTGGGGCTTTTATGTATTCTTACACTCAGTTTGGAAGAATTTGTTGAGAATTTCTGAAACTGAGTTTATAAGGTATATTGGCCTTTTGTGTTGAATGTTTGTGTGGTTTGGTATCAGGGCAAATGTAGTTTCATAAAAAGAATTAGGGAATATACTTTGAAAAGTAATTTGAGAAGTGTTAGCATTAATTCTTCATTGAATGTCTGCCAGAATTCTGAACTTAATTCATTTGACCCTGGGATTTACTATAGGCTATATATATTAAAAAGATTTATCCATTGCTTTCAGGTGCTTCTGTTTAGTGCAATACATACTTTGAAAGCATGTCCTTATGATTTTTAAAATATCCTTGGCTTCTATTGTAATGTCTCCCTTTTCACCTTTAATTTTATTCATTTTAATCTTTTCTCTTTCATTTGGTTAATTTGTCTAAGAACTTGTCAATCTTCTTGAATCCACACACATATGGTCACTTGATTTTTGACAAAGAAGTCAAATCCATTCAATGGAAAAAGGATAGCATCTTCTTGATTTTCTCAATGAACCAACTCTTTGTTTCATTGATACTTTGTATCATTTTATATTTTTATTTCATTAATTTCAACTTTGTGGTTGATCATTTCTTTTGATCTACTCTTTTGGAGTATCATTTCTTGTTGTTTTTCTAAAAGTTTTGTTGTGGTTTTAAATCCACTGAGAAACCAAAAACTTAGACTCAACTCAAATTTAGATTAAATGAGTTTATTCTTACTTCTAGCGGAAGGGCAGCAGTCTTAAAGCCAAACAGCATGCCCTGCAGAAAGGGTGTTAAGGTGAGGTTTTAAGGCTGACATCAGAAATGTGTGTATTGCAGCTATCCATGTAAACCACAGATTACAGGAAAATTGTTGTGTTTCCCACTATCATTTCTTCCTTTCCTGCTATATTGTAATAACAAGAGCATTTCATCTCTTTCCCATAGCTATAGGCAGGTTTTACAGAGGCAAAGACAACAGTTAATACCTCACAGCCCACTATCCTACTCTTGTCTCACCTGCAGGCCACTAGCATCTCCCGGACATTCCAGAGCAAAATATCAAAGGCTCAGAAGGGATGCCTGGCTCCACATTAAATTTATTTAGGGAACCTGGGTACTGCAATGACCGGGATGGAGCAGTTCATTTGGGGCTGGCAAAAGCTCCAGTGCTTAGGGTTGGCTTCTACAAACCTATGTTCTGGGGTGTGCTGTCAAGTAGCCAATATGAAACTTCTCCAGCTTGTTGTTGTTTTATTTTGTTTTTAATGTAGGAAGTCAGTGCTATAAATGCCCCATTAGAGCTGGCTTTGTTGTGTCCCATAGGTTTGAATGTGTTGCATTCTCGTTTTCATTCTAAATTCTAAAAAATTCTAAAAAGTTTTTAATTTCCTCATTGATTTTTGTCTTGATGAAATTTGAATCATTGGTGAATATAAGTTTGTGTGCCTTCTGCTATTTTAGTTGTTGACATACGGTTTTAAAACATCGAGATCACATGGAGTGTAGTGTGTTATTTCAAGGTTTTTATATGCATGAGACTGGTTTTTAATCTTAATACATGGAAACTTTTGGACAAAGTTCCAGGAGCTTCTGAGAAGAAAGTATATTTTGGTGGAATGTTTTCCAGTTGTGTATTAGATTGGGGCATTAAAATCACCCACTATCATTGTGTGAACATCAATATGTGACTTTAACTGTATTAGCATTTTTTTTTATGAACTTCAATGCTTCTGCATTTGGTGCACTAATGTTTAAAATTACACACACACACACACACACACACGTGTGTGTGTGTATCATCTTGGTAATTTTTTCCACTAATGAGTGAGAAAATGTCTCCTATGTCTTTGGATTAGTTTGGATTTTAAGGCAGTTGCCACATATTAACATGAATATACCTTGTTGCTTCTTGAATCCATTTACTTGGCTCCTTTATACATCTTATCCATCTTTTTACCCTGAGGTGAGGTCTATTTATAATTGATGATGAAGTAATGTTTCTATAATGCTGCAGAAAGGTGGATCCTGTTTTCTAATTCAGTCTTTTACTCTGTTTTTTATTGGAGTATTGAGACAATTAAAATTGAGAGTTATTAATTATCAATGTCTATTTATTCCCATTAGATTGTTGCAATGGTATTGTTATTTCCCCCCTTTATTGGTTTACTGTTCTTGGATTGTTCATTTCCTTTGTCCTCTTTGGTATAGTTAATCTCTTTAGGCTCACATTTACCTTCTAGTCACTTCTCTAGAGCTTGAGTCCTAAATTTAGAACTATCATGCAATGTTTTGCTTTCGTCATGGATTATGATTGATAGACTTGATGGATATAGTAGCCTGGGGTAGCATCCATGGTCTCTGAGAACATTTTTCCAGTCTCTTCTGCCTTTTAGAGGCATCACTGAAGTCAGCTGTTATTCTAATAGGCCTTCAAGTATATGTGACTTGGTCTTTCTTCCCTTGCAGATTTAAGATTTCTTTCTTTGTTTTGTACACTTTGTTTTGTACACTTTGTATTTCTGGTCCTTTCTGTTTGGTGTTATGGATGCTTCTCTTTTTATTGAAAATTGATTTTTTTTCATATATTATATTCTGATTATGGTTGCTCCTCCTCCAGCTACTCCCAAATTCTTCCTACCTTCTCACCCACCTCAATTCACATCCTTTCTTTCTTCCTCACACAGAAAACATACAGGCATAGGAAGAGAGAGAGAGAGAGAGAGAGAGAGAGAGAGAGAGAGAGAGAGAGAGAGAGAGAGAGAGAGAGAGAATAGACAATAATAAGCATATCTAAATAGTATAAAACAAACAAATGAACAAAAAATGGAGAACCAAATAAAAAGCATAAAAAAGCAAATATAGACCCAAAGATACACATATTAGCATGTACAGTGTCCTCTTAAAAATACAAAATTAGACACCATTATCTATAAGTAAAAGACATGTAGGTTAAGAAAAAATACCCAAAGCATCATGAGACAATAAAACTTCCAAAATTACCGTTGAATTCATTCTGTGTTAGACATCTTCTGATGCCCACTGGACCAGACCTTAGGAATGGCTGGTGTACCCAGGTAGACTTCATTGGAGAGAGTTAATACTGTATCTGCAAGTGGTTATCAAATGTAGATAGCTGCTGAGTTGGGGGTGTGGGCTTGTGTCCACTTCCCATGTCAATCATGGGACCCCCATAAAGCCAAGATCTGTGTACGTCCTGTACATGCAGCCACAGTCTCTGTGACTTCGCATGCCAATCTGTCTTGCCATATTTTAGAAGGTTTTATTTCCTTAGTGTTTCTCCATCCTTTCTGGCTCTCATAACCTATTTACCTCCTCTTCCACGTGGAAGGCACATGAGCCAGTAAGGAAGGGAATTGCTGGAGACATCCTATTACAGACCATGTGTTCCCAGGTCTTTCGCTTTCTACACCTTGTCTGGGTATGAATATCTGTATTTATTCCCATCTACTATAGAAGGAAGCTTCTCTGATGATGGGTGAGCAAGACATTGACCTATGATGATAAGTTAATGTCATTGAGAGTCATTTTGATGCTACTTTCTTTTAGCAGAACAACAGTATTTAGTTTTCCCATAGGTCCCTGGTCTGCTTAGTCTCAGGTTCTTGGCTACCCAATCAGGATCAGGTATGTGTTCCTTCTCATAAAGTGGACTTTAAATCTTACTAGATATCTGTTTGTTGCTCTCACAAGCTTTGTGCCACTTTTGTGCCAGCACATTTTGCAGGCAGGTAGGTCACTTGTAGATTGAAGAGTTTGTAGCTGGGTTGGTGTTTACTTTGAGAGAAGGAAGGGTACCTTCCAGCACCACTAACACCTGTCAATAGGGGTGAAGGCTCTAAACAGGCACTGTCTCAACTTCTCTGTATTTAGTGAGTTGTGCAGGTTTGTCTTCATCAAAAGGGACCAAGGGTCAGTTTGTGGAGAGGAAGAAATAGCTTTGAAAAGAGCCAGGGTTGTTTGTGGATTCCCATTGGACCCTTTTGCCAACAACCTGAATAGATATAACACATTTCCATACCCAGAGGCTTTATTTTGTGACAAGAGATGTTCAGTTGTGGCTCCATTTCCCCCATTATTTGGTTATTCCACTTATAGCTTCATATGTATTTTAGGGAGCTTCTGCTGTGTCAGGTTTCCATACAAACAGCCCTTAGTTCCAGTTGTTCCTCCTCACATTATCTCTCTTACCACCCTCTCCGTTCCCCTCCCTGCTCCATCCTGCTGCTCCAGCTCCCTCATTCATCCACAACTATCCATTCTACTTTCCCTTCCTAGGTTTGTCCACTCCCCAGGGTCACTTAGTCTATAACTAACCTCTGTTGTCATATGGATTGCAGCCTGCTTATCAGAGATTTAAGGTCCAGTATCCACATATAAGTGAAAACATACCATATTTGCCCTTTTGAGTCTGGGTTAAATGAATCAGAATATTTTTTTCTAGCTCCAGCAAGTTACATATGAGTTTCATCATTTCTTATTTTTGAATAATAATTTATTGTTTAAATGTACCCACATTTTAAATCTATTATCCTGCTGGTGGAGATTTAGGCTGTTTTCAAGTTTCTGGGTATCATCAATAGAACAGCAATAAATATGTCTGTGCAAGTGTCTCAGTAGTAGGGTGTAGAATCCTTTATGTAAATACTCAAGAATCGTAAAGTTGTATGTTGCAGTAGATTTATTCTCAGTTTCCTGATAAGCTGCCACACTGCTTTCCATGGCACCCATACACATTTCCACTCCCACCAGCAATGGATGCAGATTCTCCTGATCGCACATCCTCACCATCATGAGCTATCATTTGTTTTGTTGCTATTGGATGTTCTGATTGGTATAAGGTGAAATCTTTAAGTAGTTTTGATTTTTAATTCCCTGATGACTAAGGGTATTGAACATGTAGGTGATTCTCAGCCATTTACGTTACCTCTTTTGATAATTCTTTGCTTAGATTTGTAGCCCACTTCTTAATTGTGTTATTTGTTTTCTTGATGTCCAGTTTTTTTTTTTTTTACTTCTTTATATATTTTAGTTATTGGTCCTCTATCAGATGTGTATTTGGTAAAAATAAAAATATTTTCCCATTTGGTATTCTGTCTCTTTGCCCAAACAATGGTGTCCTTTGCCATGCAGAAGTTTTGCAGTTTCATGTCACTGCTAACTGCTGTTCATAGTGCCTGTGGTGGTTTGAACAAGAACGGCCCCCATAGGTTCATGCTGCCAAGTTACATAGTTACCGAGAAGTGGAACTGTTTGAAAAAAATAAGGATTATAAGGTGTGTCCCTGGAAGAAGTGTGCCACTGAGCATGGGCTTAGTAGTTTTATGATGTCCCTAAAGTATTGGTGTTAAGAAAGTCCTTCCTTTGTCAGTGAGTTCAAAACTATTCCCCACTTTCTCTTCCATCATGTTCAATGTATCTGGCCTTATGTTGAGGTCTTATATCCAGTTCTAGTTGAACTTTGTGCAAGGTGATAAGTATGTATTTCTTTGCTTTCATCTACAAATAAATGTTCATCCCTTTAACTAGCACCACTTGTTGGAGATGCTGTCCTTTTTCAGTGTGTACTTCTGTTTATAAAAATAAGTGTTCATAGGTGTGTGGATTTATGTGTGGGCCTTAAATGTGATTCCACTGATAACTGTTTCTATTTTTATGCTAAACCATACTGTTATTATTATTATTATACCCTTGTAGTATAACTTGAAATCAGGGATGGTGATACCTCAAGCAGTTATTATTCAAGAATGTATTAGCTATCCTGGTGTGTGTGTGTGTGTGTGTGTGTGTGTGTGTGTGTGAGAGAGAGAGAGAGAGAGAGAGAGAGAGAGAGAGAGAGAGAGAGAGAGAGAGAGAGAGAGAGAGAGAGAGAGAGACTACATATTTAATGTTTTGATTAGTATATGCCATGAGGAATTATTTTTTCTGGTCCAGTCTATTTGCTGTCCCCTATGCTTCTTTTATACTGATAGCCACCTCCTTTTTTAGGTTAGACAAATTTTCTTCTATGATTTTTCTTGAAAACATTTTTCTGTGCCATTGATCTGGGTTTCTTCTCCTATCTCTATTTCTTGTGGATTTTATCTTTTCATAGTGTTACTGGATGTTTTGTGCCTGGATTTTTTTTAATTTAATTTAATTTTTTTATTTAATATTTTTTATTTAATATTTTCTTTCACTGAGCTATCCATTTCTTCTGTCTTATCTTCACTGCCTAAGATTCTATTTCCATCTCTTATATTTTGTTGGTGAGGCTTACCTCTGAGGTTCTGTTTGAGTTCCTAGATATTTCATTCCACGTTTTACCTCAGTTTGTGTTTGCTTTAGTGGTTATACTTCAATGTTCTTCTCTCCTCTCCTCTCCTCTCCTCTCCTCTCCCTGCTCTCTCTCTCTCTCTCTCTCTCTCTCTCTCTCTCTCTCTCTCTCTCTCTCTCTCTCTCTCTCTCTCTTTCTCTCTCTCACTTTTAGGAGACAGGGTTTCTCTCTGTAGCATTTACTGTCCTGAACTTGCTTTGTAGACTAAGCTGGCCTTGAACTCACAGAGAGACTCCTGCCTCTGCCTCTCTTAGTACTGGGAGGCATGCACCACTGTACTCCCACTCCAACTGTTAGGAGTCCCACAAACAACCCAAGCTAAGCAACTACAGCATGTATGCAGAGGACCTAGTGCAGACTCAACAGCCTCTGTTTTTGTCACTTAAGCCTCTGTGAGGCCCTTGAAACTGCGTACTGGGGATGGTGGATCAGGGTCTCTTGGAGTGACTCCAATCCTCATATCCTCTCTTCCTCCTCCTCTTCCTCCTCCTCTTCCTCCTCCTTCTCTTCCTCCTCCTCCTCCTCTTCCTTCTTCTCCTTCTCCTTCTTCTTCTTCTTCTTCTTCTTCTTCTTCTTCTTCTTCTTCTTCTTCTTCTTCTTCTTTGTTCTTCTTCATCTTCTTCTCTTTGAGTTAAACTTTTATCCAGATATTTTACTGAAGGTATTTATCAGCTGTAGGTGTTGCCTGGTGGAAACTTTGGGGTCACTTGTGTATGCTATCATATAATCTGCAAATAAAGATATTTTGAATTCTTTCTTTCTAATTTGTATCCCCTTGATCTTTTTCAGTTGTCTTATTTATCTGTCTTGAATTTCAAGAGCTATATTGTATAGATATTGAGAGAGTGGACAGCCTTGTCTTGTTCCTGATATTAGTAGAATTGCTTTGACTTTCTCTCTATTGAATTTGATGTTGACTATAAGCTTGGTGTAAATTGCCTTTATTATTTTTAGATAAGTCTTTTGTATTCCTAATCTCTCCAAGACTTTTATCATGAAGGGATGTTGGATTTTATCAAAGGCTTTTGTTGGCATCATTAATGTAAGATTATCATGCTTTTATTTCAGCTTGTTTATATGGTATATTACACTGACTGATTTTTGCACGTTGAACCATCCCTGAATCTCTGGAGTGAAGCCCACTTGATTATTTTGATACGTTCTTAGATTCAGTTCTTTATTATTTTTATTTTTATTATTTTTACATCTATGTTCATAAGAGAAATTGGTCTGTAATTCTCTTTCTTTGTTGAATTTTTGGGTTGTTTGGTATCAATCTGACTACGGCCTCAGAGAATGAGTTTGGCAATATTCCTTTTGTGTCTATTTTATGAAATAATTTGAGAAGTATTAGCATTGACTCTTCTTTGAAAGTTGGGTAGAATTCTGCTCTGAAACCATCTGGCCTTGTGTTTCTTTTGGTTGAGAGACTTTTAATGACTTCTTATATTTCCTTGGGAATTATAGGTCTATTGAAGTTATTTATCTGATCTTGATTTAACTTTAGTTCTTGATCTCAGTCTCCTGAATATTTTCCACTTTATTGTAAAAGTGTATCTAATCACTTATTATTTTCAGAAGTTAAGGAAATATAACCTACTAGACTAAATATTACATTACAATCTGTCCTATTCTCATATAATTTGAAGATGACCTTGAGGTTTGCTTCAAGTTCCATGAAAACAGAAAGCCTTGCTTCATTATGATGTCTTAACTCAAAGAGTTTCTAGGGGAGCTGTGAGTTTATATTTGTTATGTTTTTAATGCCCACAAAGCAATTGAGGCACTTGATGAGACCTCACAGTTTTTAATTCTTAATTTTATTTCACAGAACCTTATATGCATGAAGAATCTTGGATGGTTTTATAGACTGAAGCCAAAATTTTTCATGAATAAGAAAATTTTATATTTATAATATAATCTTTTATTGCATAAATGATCACATCAAGTTTTTATTGGTTCACACACTTATTTGAGATGTTCTGAGGAAACCGGTCATAGTCAGCCTGGTAAGTCTTCTGCATTTGATGTAGATCCTGGCATACAAACAGACATCCAATCATTTTGTTGAATAATTAAAAAGCATCAACTTGTGGCTCATTCATATTTATTCCTATTTGGCAGATGATAAAAAGAAATTTACAGGAATAGATGTGACCTTCAAGATTACAGAATTTGTCAGTTTCAGAACCAGAATTTTGTCCTAGTTTTTATAACCCAAAGTCACATTTCCAATTAGCCATACAATATAGAGACAAAGGATCCACTGTCTATCCCTACAACCATGTAGCAATTAAATTTCATGTGGTTTCCTGTGTCAGCTATATAAGAAAACTCAAAGTTCAAAGGAACTAAAAGGAAATAGTAAACCTTATGTTGAATTTATAAACTGATCTCCAAAAACAGTTTATTTTGTAAATACAGTAACATATGTCAGAAAACCAGTCTAGACTTCGTTTTTACTAGGAAAGCTATTTTTTTCTCAAAAAAAAAAAAAAAAACCACATCTTTTGCCAACATTGAATTTGAGATTGTGTTAATGAAAAGCTGTTCAAAAAAATCAAATTCCTACTAACAGTAGAAAATCATGGAGAACTGGAGGTATGCCAAAAATACCAAAGTCAGGCTAAGACTGATAAGATTTCAAAAAAGTAGAAACAGAAATCTCCAAGAAATTCAGATGGATGATCACAAGTTTATCCCAGGAAGAAGTGTGGTCACAAACAGGTTTTCTATTATTGTGTGTGGGGGCGGGTGCGGAGTTTATTATATGGAAACACCATGGCTTCAGTTGGAACAGATCCCACCAAAACAAACCTCAGAAAATTCCCAGGGAGAAACTTAATGAGACAAAGTCCTTCATGTAGCAAAGTCTCATGCCACATGACAACATCTCTCATGTCGCCCTGGTGAAAGAAATCAGAATGTTAGGATTGGACATAATGTTGAACAGCAGCTGGTATAATAACTATGGAAATTGATGCTAATTCTTGGTACCATAAGCACTGTTGGTTGACTGTTTTCCCGGGAATGATAAGAAATAAGACAGAAAAGATAGGAAAAAGTTGTCAATAAAATGGTAAGTATAAAATGAAGCTACCCTCATCAGAAACATAACTCCTACAACAGAAGCTCACCAGTTCAGTGTCCTGATCAAACATTCAAATGCCACGGTGCAGGGAAATATTAGCTTTGACGCTTGTGATGCTTGGGATGGATGCAGCTTCTAGACCACAAATTGCTGTCGGTAGAGGAGGATCCCAGTACCCTTCCTGGAGGAAGCAGTCTACATTTTCCTCCCTGCTCCCACCTCCCACCCTAGAAAACTACACCTTGATCAAACAGAAGTGACAACTCTGCACTGTAATGTTTGCACTCCACACCTGGGGTCAGCAGTGGTCCCCACTTGCTCTTTCTGTGCTGTTTTCACGTCTCTTGCGTATCAGGAAACACGGCGTGTGGACTTTCAGTACTTCCTGACGTTAAAGACAATGACCTCTCTGTTTACACTGTTCAATTTTGTGTCTTCTTTTTCTCTTCAGTTAGTAGAGAACTATCCCATGGCCAGCCCACAGACAGCCTGCCTTCTTTATTGAACTCACTGCTTTTGGGTAGTCATCAGTTTTGACGGTGTCAAGTGTCATCTGCATGACACCTATAGCCCAAACCTCTAGCATCACCACTGACTGATGTGTCCAATCACTTACTCAGATAGCTCCACTTAGATATTTGATAGCTTTAAAAATTAGCATGACTCAAATGGAACTTTTGTTAAGCCTCTGAAGGGAGCCCTGGCCACAGTCTTTCTCCCCTTGGTTTCTAGCAGCTTAGTTGAGGCTGTATTACTCGAACTCACGTACAGTGTGTTATTTCCTTTTATGTCACGACTGAACTTTCCAGAAACGCAGGTAGACCTACTTACATGATGCATCAAGAACTACGGAATTTTTGCCGTATCTGTTTTGGCATAAATGATGTCTTCATCCCCTCTAAGGCTTGCCTCTGGTACCCACTTCTCACTGAGGAGTTCATGAGAAGTTTACTTTATGCTTATCCTGTCCACCAACTGTATGAGCATCTCACCTCATTAATACCTTAACCTTTTATTGTTCATAGCAGAGAACGTATACGCATCCAAGACTTTATACTATTTAAGAAGCACTTATCTGTCTCCATCTGCTAGAAAGAGCTTCATGTAGACAGTTATTTATCTGTTTTATTCATTAGTGCATATATACATACATACATACATATAAATCAACTCATTTTAATTTTTGAGATTACAAATTTTTCCTTACCTTTTCTAACCCTTCAATGTAGCTTTCTCTCTTTTCTCCTTCAGATTCGGTGCCTCATTTTTCATTAATTGGTATTGCATGTGGATATGTGTGTGGATATACGTATACATTCCTGAAAACAGTCTTTTCGGTGAATTATGATATTACTTGCATGTTTGTTTTCAATGGATGACTGTTTGGCACTGGACAACAAGCTGGCATGCTTTTCACCAGGGAAGACCACCTCTTTTGCTCCCAGCTTTTCTTATTTGAATACAGTTTTGATGTTGTTGTTGTTGTTGGGTTTTGTTTTTTGTTTTTGTTTTTTGCATAGGGTTGAGAGCCCTCTTGAGCTTTTCACTGTCTGCTTTGGCGTGTCCATTTGTGCCATCCTTTCCAGCTCACAGACGGACAGTCATGTTGGTAAGGCTTTATGTTTATGATGTTTTTTAGGAGACACACTCCCAGCAGACTCCCTGATATCCTGGATCCTACAGTCATTCTGTTCCCTCTGCTATAATGATTCCTCAGTCTTAGACTTGGGGATATTTTTGTAAAAACCCATTGGAACTGGTTTTCACAATTCTGCATATTGCTTGGTTATGCTTAAACATAGCGGTCTCAACCTATTGCAAAGAGAAGCTTCCTTGATGAGGGGCGAAGACTGCAATTGATCCTGGGTAGAAGGACACATGTTTATATATTGTTGTTAGGGATTGGCCTGGTTTAGTACATTAGTGGTTACAAATTCTCCTTCATAGCCATGATGTCACCAGCACTGAGCAGTTACTAGGTTTTCAGTAACAGGTATGGTTTATCTCTTGTGAAGTAGGTATTAAAATCTAATTAGAGAGTTGGCTACCATCAAGGTATGTGTGCTGCTGCTGCACCCTCGGGTTATCACTTCATGCTGGTTCGTGACATGGTTCATAGGCACCATAGCTGGGTAGGACTGTTGGTTGCCTCCCTTCCTTGGAATCTTGCATGGTGCTTTCTATTATCACAAATTCTAGTCCTCAAAGAGAGGACATTCAAATTAGTTCCTGCTAAGGGGAGCATCTCTTTCTGAAGTGCATGGTGCGTATCAGCAATACTGGTATGCCTTCTGCCTTGCAACCAAGGACAACAACAATAGGCTAAGTTTGGGGAGGATCATGTGGAACTGTACAGACTTTCTATATTTACCCCAGCTCTGAACCATGACATGGAGACTTATAACTATTTATAATAGCTTTAGGCTTTAACTTACTGTTTTTCTCAATGAGCTCTTAAAACCTAGGTTTAGTCTGTGTTCTGCCACGTGGCTCTTTGCCTCTCCTCACTTGCACACATCCAACTTCCTCTTTGTCTCATAACTGAATCTCACCTTCTGCTTCTTTCCCGGAGTCTGTCCCTATCTCTGCCAAAAGTCTTGACTTCCTCTCTTGCTTCAGCTGCTAGCCATTCAGCTCCGTATTCACTCAGTCAGAAGGTGATGGATAACAGTGTTTACAGAATTCTGAGGCAGGAGATGCTTAATAAAAATCACAATATCAAAATCTGGCTTGTATTCAACTCTCTGGGTATAGAAGTCAGCATTTGAATAATGCAAGGACAGTCTTTACACAGTGCATAAAAAGGTCACCTCAACAAATTTGGATAACCCTGGCCAACAACTCAAAAGAAATTTGGGGGATAAATTAATGAGTCAATTAATGTAGATGCTTAAATTGAAGGTCTAAAATTAATCCCACCACTCCAGCATCAAGTATAACATTGAAGAAGAGAAAAATCCATGGGAGAGTAGATTCATTTCATGAATGGAACCAGTTTTGTGAGAAAGTTGGTCCATTGTTGCTGAGAACACTCATACAACTGTTATGTTACTTTCTGAGCTTCATATTCTTCAGTAGATATGAACAAATTTAAAATATCAAAGGATAGTGTAACACTAAAAGGATGAATTTTTCTGCATCCATTCACTTAGTAACCTTGAATGCAAATTCTTGAATAGAAACCTTGAGTTAGTCAATAGTATACAGAATTTTCATATATAGGATGGCTGGTAAGTGTTAATATATTACTATTATTATTAATCAATATATGAATGTTATTGAATTAATAATTCACTAGTCACTATAGTAAATAAACACATACTGAGATTTAAAAATAGCATATCACTAGATGTTATATTTTTATTATGACTTTATTAAGCAAAGTTTGTTAGAGGAACAGAACAGATAGAATTAATACATGTTATGAATTATTTGCTTAGACGATAGGAACTGGGTAGTTCAACAATGCCTGTGGAAAGGCAGAGAACTTGGTGCCTGTTCCATGCATTGTATCAGTGCCTCAGCAGTGTCTGGAGGCCTGGGAGATTCCTACAGAGTCTGGTATGCAACGTGGTGAAAGATGGAATCTGATGTCTGAGAAAGATGGAAGCAGCAGTAGCAGCCGCAACAGACATTCATTCAGGAAGAATAGCAGGCAGGCAAACAATATTGCTTTTCTTTGAATATCTTTATGTTGGGGCCACCTATTGGACAGCAGTGCTCCTTCTTAGGACCAGGCTTCTCCTCTGAGTAAATCCCCCTGAAAATGAACTGACAAAGCCATCCAGAAATGTGTGTCTCCACTGATTCCAACACTCCTCAAGTTGACAATCAAGACTCACCATCACAAAGATCGTTTCATTTCACTCCATGTTTTTAAGCAATATTAGTACTGTTATACTGATAAGTTTTGTGTATAATGATAAGAACTCCATTCCTGATACAAGGGAAATAAAATTTCTCCTAGGGATATTCTGAATGAACTCTACCTTGGGCCATTTTGAGAGCTTGAACTTCTAGAAAGACCAGGGTGTGTGACTTACTGTCTTGTCCTGAGTGAATCACTTTCAGTCCCTCCTTGGAAGAGTGAGTGGCTCACTAAGCCTTCACATCTGTGGTGGCCCACAAGCTCCCAACCTCCTCCTTCCAGCAGCCTCCACTTGAGTGGGTGCAGAAAATCCTGGATGACAAAAGCTTCTACTTGCTGGGCTTATTAATCTGTGCTTCATTCTCCAGATCTCATCTCGTGACTTTCCCAGCACATAGGATTAGTTCTTTTTAAGAAAATTAATTTAGTGTTGAATTGTATTATTTTTATTGTAAATAGATTCTGACCACAGTTTCCCCTTCCTCCATTTCTTCCATATCTTCCTACCCTCCTTTCTTCCCTAGAGCCACCCCCCTCCATTTCCTCTTCATAAAACAGCAGACCTCCATGGGACAACAGGACACAACAAGATAACAATAAGACAAGGCAAAAGTCCTCATATGGAGGCTGTACAAGACAACCTAATAGGAGGAAAAGAGTCTCAAGAGCAGGCAAAGAGTCAGAGAAACACCAGTTCCCACAGTTAGTGTTGTAGCTAATGGAGTGTTTGTTCATTTGTATCATGTATTTCTGTGTCATTCAAACCATTCTAGGTTTATTTATGCCATAATGAGGAAGAATGAAGGCTAGTGCTGAGGTTCAGTTGGTAGCATGCCAGCTTAATATGCAAAGGCCCTGGATTTTGATCCCCAGCACACAAATTGGTGGTATTCCAAACCTATAATCCCAGAGATTTGTTGGGGTGGGGGAGGCAGTAAATTAGAGGTTCAAGGTCATTCTCAGCAATATAGAGAGTTCAACGCCAGACTGGAGTACATAATTCATGGTCTAAAGGAAGAAAAAAATGTAGGAAGTAGAGGAGGAGAGGGGCAGGAAGAGAAGACAGAGAGGGTACGGAGGAAGCCACATGAAAGCCAGGCTTAATGACATGCAGCTGACATCTCAGCATTTCTGGAGAAATAAGATTGTCAGGTCAACACTTCAGGTGAGCTGGACTAGGGATCAAGCTCAGTGTCGAGCACCTGCCTAACTCATGCAAGGCCCTGGGTTCGATCTATAGTTCAAGAGATCCTGAGAAAGAGGAGGAAAAAGAAGACAGCCTGCAGACTTCAGTATGGAAAGCCAGAGCGGTTTGCCTTCTATGTCACTTAGTGTATGTATTACCCAGACCGTCTTTATATTCTTAGTTTCTAGTGAAACACAGAGATGTTATTTCCCTGCATTTATAGATTTATGTGCAGTTTATTATAATTTCCACAAGAACTTAAATTATGATTTACTCGTTCATGTGTAACCCCATCAATAATGCTCCTAAACATGGTATGTATGTTCTGAGCTTCCACATAAGAATTGGAAGTGGATATTAATTATGAGATTATGTGCCAGTTAAAATTTCCATTGTTAGTTTGAGTGCCTTTATTTACTGGTGTATCTGATTAATACCAATTTCATGCTTATTCTATGACGAAGTAGCACTTCAATTCAACAAACTGTAGAGAGCGTGCGGAATATCTTCCAGCTGCCTTTCATACACCCCGTGCACAATGCGGCAGCCCCAAGTCATCCTTAGAACACAGCATTACTTAACTTTGGGATACTTGTTGTGAGTTTTACTTCTGTTTTCTTTTGCTTTGTTTGTAAAAGATTGTAGTGGTGTGCAAGTCACTACGCGGCCCATTTTATCATCCGTACGTTTAGGGCAGCAGTAAGAAAGGAGGGGGCAGCATCACTAATCATAGTGAGTTCGGAGTGCCTGGAAAAGTACGGTTGGATATAAAACTGGAATAATGATGCTATCTACTTATGAAAGAACTTGACTATCCTGCTATAGAATTAGGACTTTGTGATTTGAACAGGGAGGAACAACAGGAAACAGAAATACCATGCAGACCAAGTCAGGAATGTGCAGACATTCAGTTCAGAGAAAATGTTGCATATGGTCGCGCATTCACAGAGGAGCACACAGAAACACTCAGTGGGTCACATCCAAAAGGAAGACATGGAGCAGCAGCACCTAGTGTCTCTGTCTGGAGAACTGCTCTGCACCCACCTGACTTACAGGATGTTGGTCTCAAGGAAGCACAATAGCACTGATTGGAATCACATCTCTGGATAAGCTCCATCTACAGAGCCAAATGTGGAAACCAGGAACACCGCAGCAGTGAAATACATTGATTACAAAGCTCTTGAAATTGTCAAGGATTTGGGGATCATCAGTGCAAATGTGTATCTGTTGATTGTAACACTCTCAAATGGGGCCAATGGGGGCAACCTTGGAGAAACACTAAAGCCCTTGAATAGAAAACAGTGACTCTCCTGGCGAGCTTGCACTCTCACTGCAGGACTCTTGGGGTTACCAAAGTGCTTGTTTATTCATCCAGAAAATGTTTCTTTAACATATACTTGGACCCAAGGTCTTGCTCAGTTAGAAATTAGGAAATTGATTTGAGGACATCATGGTCAAAGAGTTATTTAATGTGTAGTTGAGACATATGTAAAGGCTGAGACATTTGCATAAAGTTTGGTGGTGCTCTGCTACGTAAAAAAGAAAAAGAAAAATATTTGAGTCCATGTGCTAGTTTGTGTTTTCCACTTGGCACAAAACTAAAGACACTGTGGAAGAAGCAACCTTGACTGGAGATTTTTTTCATCACATTGGGTTGTGGGCACGTCTGTATGGTATTGTTAATAGAGGAGGCACTGCCCCTGGGCAAGCTAGTGTGCAGTGCCCCTCCGTGCTCGAGCTCCTGCCTTGGTGTTTCTAGCTAAAATATGTTTTCACAGCAACAGAAACCAAACTAAAACAGTCCATAATAGTGACTTCTAATATGTCAGAAAACTCACACCTATGTTCAATATAAAAACATCTCAACCTAGATGTAAAGACCGAATCAAAGGGATATGGTTACAGCTTTTAGGTGCTATCGCTATCATTGTTGTCAGTAATTATAACAGTAACTAATGGAACACTCGATATTTTCTGAGCACCTACTTTGCACCAGGCGTTGGCTCCACAACAGTGTATTTCTTTTCAATATCACAAGTTACCCACTGAGATATTCATTATCATCACAATTTTACAGCTGGAGGAGCAGAAATAAAGGGAAGTCGAGTCATTTGTCTAAAGATACACATCAAATAACTTGAGGAAGACACAGTTGGGATTCAGACCCTGGCCTAGAGGCTGCTGTTGTTGCCTTTATTCTGTCATAAAATAAGAGATGATGGTGGTTTTGTTTCTCTTGTGTCATTACTCTTTGATTGGTACAACACTAGATCAGATGCAAAGTCTTAGCTATAAGAGGGTTTGCAATGAGAAGGAAAGGAAGACAGACAGACAGACAGACAGACAGATATAGAGACAGACAGAGACAGAGACAGAGGGAGACACAGAGAGAGAGACAGAGAAAGAGAGAGAATGAGAGAGAGAGAACAAGGGAGGGGATGGGGAAGGGAGGGAAGGAGAGGGAGAGAGGGAGAAAGAATGGTGACAGAAAATGTGAATCTCCTAACAAGTAACAAAGTCTTGAATCTTATCCCTGCATCATCTCACAAAATGGAAGGTTCTTTTCACTTAAAAATGGATCTCAGCCATAGAAACAAGGAGAGCGCAAAGTTCCAATACACAAGGATGCCATGCCAAAGACACAGGAGCCACAGGACAAATAGTTCAAGAAAGGGAAACTACAAATACAGCCCTGACAGTAGACAGAATAAAAGGCTTGGCAAGGATAACAAGACACCAAAGCAGTTAACTTAGAGCACGAGAAACCTCATGCACCATCATGAGAACAGTCGATCTGTTCCTAGTCCAATAGGTTAAAGGGTTTGAGCAGGAAAAAATAACCCACCACATTTCCATTACAAAGAGCACACTGAACTGGCCAGATTGCCATGGCCATCAGGGCATGATCATACAATGCCCTGTACGCCTAGCTGGACCCACTTAGGAGTGAAAAGAGGGCTCCTAGCCTCACCAGGAAGTAAGTTTTATGGCCACCACATTTCACAAAAACAAGGGCAGACACTGCAAAACAGAAAGGGAGAAAATAACTTACTTCCTGAATAGCTTCACCAGCCGGTGACCAACCCCTTTTAGACACATTACTTCCTTGTCTACTCTCAAGAGGGAACTTTCAGATACCCACATGTTTTCCCCCCACACTGGTTTTTTTTTTTTTAAAGCAAAAGCATGTTTATGAAGATTAACTCAAATGCCAAGGATCTCAGAGATAGGAAACCAAAGAAGTCAAATTAAATTTAGTTCTCTTAGACTCAAAACATGATCTTTGCTGGCGCATCAGCTTGTGCAGGCCCTAGTCCAGATCCGCCAGTCTTGATGGTCCCCTTGTGGAGCTCCTGACATCTCGTGCAGTTCTTCCATGCCCCAATGCTTCGGCCATAGTCCAGCTGTGAATCCCAGTATCTGTCCAGATCCCCACTGGGTGGAGTCTCTCAGCGGACATCTATGTTGGGCTAATAGCCATATAAAAGTGAGTATATACAATGTGTGTCTTTCTGGGTCTGGGTTACCTCACTCAGGATGGTCTTTTCCAGTCCCATTCATTTGCCTACAAATTTCAAGATTTCCTTGTTCTTTGATAGCTGAATAGTATTTCATTGTGTGAATGTACCTCAATTTAGATCCCCTGATCAGATGTAGCTGATGGACAGCTCCTTCTCCATTTGGGGAAGGGCAAGGAAGAGCAAGGGACTGCCTCTGACATGAATTCTGGTGCCCATGACTTTGATCACTGCCCCTTGGCTGAGAGACCTTGTGGTACCACAGAGGAAGGAGATGCAGGCTATCCAGATGTGAGCTGATAGGCTGTGGCCAGAAGGTGGGAGAGGAAGAACCCACCTGTCAGAGGTCTAGAGGAAGGGAATAGGGCTAGAGAGGGAGGGAGGGTATGAACAGGAAGATAAGATTATAATTGTGATGCAATGTGACTAAGTTATAATAAAATTCAATTTAAAGGATGATCTCTGTTTAATCATTTTGCTATATTCCCCATGCTTATAAAAATAGTGTCCATCAACCTACAAGAAGACCATCAAGGCTAGTGGATCTGGACCCAGGGGGTTGGGTTCTGCTCAGAATACTGTATCAACCAAAGACAATGCATGCAGTAAACCTAGAACTCCTATTCAAATCTAGCCAATGGGTAGCACATTCTCCACAGTTATGTGGCGAGCAGGGACTGACTCTGGCATGAACTCTGGTGCCCCATATTTGACCACTTCCCCCTTGGTGGGGAGGCCTTGTGGCACTCAGAGGAAGGGTAAGCAGGCTACCAGAATGAGACCTGATAGGCTGTGATCATAGGGTGGGGGAGGAGGTCCCCTTCTGTCACAGACCTAGGGGAGGGGAATAGTGTGAAAGAGGGAGGGAGGGAGGAGGGAACAGGAAGATACAAGTGAGAGAATAACTATTGAGATGTAAGCTGAATAAATTATTTAAATAATAAAAAATAGTATTCACTTGCAGTGAACTGGCAAATTGATTAAAAGGGACTTTGAAGGCGGTCAGGTCTGGCTTTGAAGACTGGCAATAGCCATAGCTAATCAATTCCCTAACCTCTCAAAGCTCAACTTCCATTTTATGTGAAGTAGGAATCTAACCAGTATCCATTTAAATATCTGTAGTAAGAGTTCAGTGAGACAAGGCATCTCAAGGGATCACAGCATGACAATCTTCAACAGAGAAGAATGGACACAAAGTCTGGGATTATATTAGCCCGGAAGTGAAGGTTGATGGGAGTTCTCACCACCTCAGCATGCCTCTATCACAGTGGCCATGTACTTTGCTTTCAAAGCAGACATTGTTTCTCCCCCCCCCCCCTTTTTTTTGAGTTTCCTCTTTGTTATGGGTCTATAGGCATTTACTATTAAGCATTCTATAAGAAAACAATGTTGAAAAGCAGGGAGCAAGGCTGGCATTCTGGAGCATAAGAGGACCGATCAGATACTTCAAGCACTAGATGCGTCTGGGGATCAAGCTAAACGTTAGGTTTAATGTGAATAACACTGAGGGCAACAAAAGCAGAATAAGCAAAACATGCATAAGTTTGAGGGGGAAGCAAGATCACCTTTTACGTACAGGGAATAAAAAGAGATTTTTTGATGCACTGTCCAACCTGATAACAGAAAAAAAGAGCTAACAGAAAGCTATAAGCCTTCATCAGAAGCTGTGGGAATGTGCAGAAAAGTTGCTCCTAGGATAGATGCTAAAGGAAAAGCTGAGCAATCAAACTGGAAAGTGCTCTTCCTCACCTCCCTGTCCAGCCAGCTAGCATGCAGGTGTTACAAACAGGCTTATTGGTGGTGGATTGTGTCCTTTCTCTGTAGAGATGTGGAAGGCAGACAATTATTAATAAGTCATATATTCCTTCCCCAACCTCTTTCTGATATTTCTTTCTTCCAAACGCCCTTATGAGCTGTGATATTCAGCACTGGAAAAGCTGACATAGCCTTTTTTGACAAACAGCCCACCAGAATTTCTCTTGTTTCTTCCTCACCTGCCTGGCTTAGTTTATATGTTAAAGTTCTCACCAACACCCTTCAAACTCAGGTGCAGAGTTATAGCAGTCTGTTTTTGTTTATGGCAATATAAATATTGTGTCTTCCCATTCCTTTACGTGTTTTTTTAAAACTGTATTCCATTTGAACTGGTCTGACAAACTTATGGCTAGGAAACCAGGGTATTAACACAACTTACTGTACTGTGGAATGCAATAGAAATCCAGAGAGTTGAGTCAGCTGCTAAGCACAGCAAAACTGACGTCACTTTCCAGATCATTGATTCTACCCTCCTCACCCTGTCACAGACCCTCTTGGAAACAGATGCGACAATGACCCCAGGCATTTTCGCCATTACCTGCATCAGTTGTTCACTGTGTTAATGAAAAACATCAAATAAGAAAGCCTGAGGTTTAGAGAGATATTAAAAGCAGGTGGAATGCTGTGTGGTTCTCCTTTTCTCTTTGCCCTCAGCAAGACTGACTCTAGTATTAGGTGTTCTGAAGGCACTCCCCTAGCTGTGGATTATCAGTTATCCACCCTTTAATGTGGTTGGCCTTCCGGGCACTACGAAAGATGTTACACCATGCAGCCAGATGTACTTGGTGTGAGCCTATTTCCCGTGAGCCCAAAGAGGCAAACAGACTTTGCATTACTAAGTTTGTCCTTTGTTATCATTGCTACTAAGCAATACAGAGAGCAACAAAAGGACTTTTATTCAGTCAATTAGGGGGGCAAAATTATACAGCAATACTTGGGGTGCCTGAATGTCTGCTCTTGAAAGACTGCTAGTAGACTTCATAGAGCAATATGATTAACAATCAAATACAAAGCACCTGACTGTACTGTTACAGAGGATGAATCCAGCTCGACATCTTGATAAATATCAACTCTGTTGACCAGTGTGTTGCTTCTGACCACTCTGAGCCACTGCTCACCCTCGGCTGATTGACTGCAAGCAACCTTCTAGGGTACATAGGTAACTGTCTTATGGGAAGGTGTGCTTCAAAAACTCTTCAACAAACTACAGAAGTGATCCCTGAAAGTATAGGACAGCTCCCAGGACAGCTTCAAAGAAAGTTTCTGATCTCAATTGGTCCAGCATTTCAGACTGTCTTACACAAGACTCTAATTAAGGCTTGAATTTCCCAACATTTAGAAACTGGACCACAAATACTATTCCTAGATTGCTTAAACATTTCCTCAATTTTATTTGGGCCCCTACAAAGGTATTATTTACCCCAAATCAGCGAGAAGAAACCTAAAGAGAATGACACCCCACACCCCGTAAGGAGGGTTGGCTAGGTTTTTGGTTGCTTTCTTGGGTGATAGATGTATATTTACATTGAGTGTCAATTAAAAGTTATCATTGGCCTTTTTTAGAGAGAAAATAAGGTTGGACTCAGGCATGTATCTCTTTTCCTTTATCTTTAATTGTTAGGTTTGGATATAGGGGTTGAAAAGAAAGAAGGGGGAATATAGAAATATATAACATTGATAGGACAAAAGATTAGTGAATCTACTCCTCAACTTAATGCCCTACTTGTTACTCACAAGGTTATTTCTAATTCACTGGTATGGAATTTTGTATATAGGTGCAAAATAAGTTTAATTTTTGATACACTGGTATAGAATTCAAATATAAGCTTATTCTTCAGACAGTATATATATTTCTACTCTAATACGTGGTGTTGGTCTTGTATAAATACAACTCAATTATAATACAAGGTTTACTTTCAATAATTTGAAAGTGTTATTGCAGGCTATTAGGATAAGTAAGTTATACAAGTTGTTAGTTGATGAAACAATGTCATATTAATTACTGCTCTATTTTTATCACAAGAATATACATACTAGGTTTAACAGATAGATAAGTTTCTATAGAAAGATAAGGCAAAATAGATAAGACCTACAGAATATGGCATTTAAAGATTTTTAAAAATTATTTTAAAGATTCATTGACAATGAGACAGGTTAACTCCTTGCAACACCCAGCCAATCTCAAAGAAAATGATGACCATCAAAGAACCTCCTTATGGAGATGGCTTCAAATGTGGCAAACAAGCCACTGGGGAAAATGTCCTCTTTCTTACTACAGCCAGAATTCTGCCTAAAAATGGGCAAGCTTGGATCCAGGCAGAGTTGATGGCCAAACTCTGCCAAGACAGGGTAATCAAGTCCTCAATAGTTCCTACCTCACAAATATGTCTGTCAGATATACTGGGCAAGAAGGTCGAAGAAGATGCTCCAAAGTTATAGATAGTTTTGGGTGACTGTTCAAGCAGCAAAGTGTCTCTGTCATTTTCTTCAATTTGGAAGCTGCTAACCTGCACTTCCTGTTTATTCAGGTAATTAATTTCATTCCTTCTCAAGTCTCTGGCGGGGTTAAAGAACAAAATCGTTCAATTTCACAATGAAGCTTAGTTGTTAAGGGGTTAAGATGTTTTTAGGTCTAGTTACATGTTTTAAGTTGATAATGACGATATGTGATAGGTATTGATTTACATTCAGAATTTTAGACTCACTAAGATAGGAGAGATGTTTTCTCCAAGACTGCCAAATACAAATAGCCAAAACACTATGAATGCAACATTTATATAATTCTTGATTGTTTCATGGTTTTTCTTGCTGTAGATAGTTTATTGTATATATGTGTAACGATACAAATGTATATGTAAAATAAATAAATAAATAAATAAACTCTTCAGGGAGACTGACTTACTACTAGGGCATTTATGTAGAGCCAAGAAGAAAACAGGCCAGGAGAGTAAAACCCTGGAGAAATTCCCAAACCTAAAGACCTCATAACCGTCTTCAAGCTGTTTTGGTCTGATTATCTGTGGAACTGGCAAGAAACTCATTTTTAAAAAAACTTAAAGCACAACATAACTGCAATAAATGAAATCTCAACTGAAACAATGCTAACGTTATGTGCAGACAAAACAGTGGATTGCATACTTCTTGTAAAATGATGTGGGATGGTTAGAAGAACAGATACTGAGAAGTGCGTAGAGTTGATCCATGTTCCCACTTAAGAGGGTTAAGATGAGTTCTCCCTCCCTTGCCCTAAGAAGTGAGAGTTTTTCAAGTTGCTTGTGAATATTCAAAAGTGAGAGAATTCAAGTGAAGTGTCCAGGACATAGGAGATATGTAAGAATATTTAGTGGTATGCTCCTAACATCTATAGCTAGAAGTAATTAATTGATAAGAGTGGAAAATCATGATATTTATATTTTATGTGACAAAATAGTTTATTATTTTGAAAATTCTTCACAATGTTTTTTAAGTACATGAATGCGTGAACCAAGTACCATCTCGGAAGTCCTTTGGGAATAATAGGTATACCATAGGCCGAAATTACATTTTAGTCATTTTAACAGGTACATCATAGGCATGCTGAAATTACATTTTAGTCATCTTTATAAGCAAAGTAGATTATATTCTCAACTCAAACATCATATTTGCATGAAATGGGAATATAATAAAATGTAAAAAAAAAGATTTAATCTGTTTTTCCTATAAAAAATGTTCACTAACCCTGAACCTGAGATTAACTCTAAATATTTTATATACCACTTATTACATCATCAGTGAATAATAACCTTCTTTTTCTTTTCGATATTTTATTTTTTATTTTGTCTGGGATGTTGTGAACAATCCTGCAATATAAAAATCACTACAGTAAAACTAGTAAGCTTTAAAAACAACTACTTTGAGCTTTAAGAAATGGTTCTGGAGGATGCTGTGTTGAGGAGAGTGAGTCAGGCAAGGAAGGCCGAGACCATGGTCCTCACATTACCTGTAGGATCCTAAAAGGCTGAGTTTATAGCGATAGAAAATGGAAAAATGAGTGCAGAAGGAAGTGGAGCAGTCTGGAAGATGTTACTTAGCATGTTCAACTTTTCAGTTAAACAGAAGGACTTAATTCATACTCATGCCATGGTGACTGTAATTAAGGTTCAGAATTCTCAAAGATCTGGAGGAGCAGAAAACAAGAAGTGTGCAAACTAGCATTTCTCAGCATAGTGGCCTGGCTCGCCCAGTCTCCCTGGTGTCAACACCATTCTATGTAAGATAGACTATACAAATGCTGAGATATCTGAGTGGCATTCTCGCGCCCAGAGACTTCTATTCAGCAATTTAAAAAATGTCCCCAAATGTGTCAATTTTTGAGGAAAGACAAGTTGAGAAGAAATGAAGCTAGTTTTGTAGTGACATTCTAACTTTCAGCATTGGGATTTGTAGCAACCAGAGACAAGACATTGTGCCTCTAACGAGGTGTCTGCTAGCTGTATCCAAGTTCTTCTTTGATGCAGTGTGTTCTGTGTTACAGAAGCACTGAGAATGGAAACCAGAGCCGCCACCCCATGGTTGTCAAAACAGACGATAGTAACAACCATCTCAGGACTGTTGGCATTAACAGGCGGTTTTTTGTTTGTTTGTTTATTTGTTTGTTCGTTCGTTTGTTTTTCTGGGCTTAATGACATTCTCCCATAGTCTTCAAATAACCCCGTCAACTTTACAAGGTAATGGCTGCTACACAAAATGAATTGCCTTTGTTTCAAAATTTAAGGGAGAAAGAAAAAAAAACAAAAACAAAAAAAACTAAAGAGAATCCATACTAATTCAACTTTGTAAATTAACCTAGATCCATTTTTTTCCTATTGATTCCATAAACCAATACCAGCATTTTTGGTGCTGAAAACAGTACAAATTTCCTTTCTTCTGGTTGTAAGGGTCAGAATCCAGTTGGAGCTGGAAGGCTGAATCTGAGGTGTGAACATGGCTGCATCTCCCCTCTGAAGAACCTTGAGAAGGATCTGTGTGTGAGTCTTTTTTCCAGCACATTCATTGGTTCAGGGACCCTTTCCTTAGGTCTCAATGTCCTCATGCTGCAGAATCTGCAATGACTCAGCTACATCTTCCTGGCACCTCTCTCCCACTTTCTCTCCCACTCTTCCTCAACTAGTGGGAAATATTCCGCATTTTAAAAAGATTCCTTTTCATCCATTAATTACTTTATTTACTTTAACCCTAATCGCAGCTTCCCGGTCCCCCTCTCCTCCCAGTCCTTCCCTCACACCCTTCCCACCCCCTCTGCCCCTCTAACTTTATCCTCAGAGAAGGGGAGACCTCACATGGATGTCAACACGCCTAAGGATATCAAGTTGTAATAAGACTGGGCACATCTTCTTCTACTGAGACTGCTCAAGGCCATCCACTTAGGAGACAGGCATCCAAAGGCAGGCAACAGAGTTAGAGACAGGCCTTGACCCTGCTGTTGGAGGCTACGCATGAGGACCAAGCTGCACACGTCTCATACATGCATAGGGGCCTAAGTCCATGCCATGCTTGCTTTCTGGTTAGCGGATCAGTCTCTGTGAGCCTCTATGGGCCTATGTTAGTTGATTCTGCAGGTTTTCTTGTGGTGTCCTTGACTTCCCTGGCTCTTTCACTCCTTTCTCCTCATCTTCTACAAGACTACTTGAGCTCTGCCTAAAGTTGGGCTGTGGCTCTCTGCATCTCTTTTCACCAGCTGCTGGGTAAAGCCACTCAGATAAGAGTTATGCTAGCTTCCAGTCTGCAAGTACAGCAGGATATTACTAACAGTGTCAGGGTGGGCTCTCTGTCACGGCATGGGGCTCAAGTTGGGCCAGTCATTGGTTTGTCACGCCTTACATTCTGCTTCCTTTTTATCCTTGCGACTCTTACAGGCAGGAAAAACTGTGGGTCGAAAGTTTTGTGACTGGGTTGGTGTCCCCATCCCTCCTTTGGAAGTCTTGCCTGGCTACAGGAAATGGCTGTTTAAAGTTCTACACCCCCTGTTGCTAGGAGTCTTACCTAGGGTCACCCTCACAGATTCCTGGGAGTTTCCACTGTCCTAGATTTGTAGTTTGTCCCAGAGGTACTCTTTGCCCACACTGATTCTAGTTCTATCTTCCAGGACAAAAGGAAAAAAATGACAGCCTACAGAACTGGGAAAGATCTTCACCAACCTTACATCCTAAAGAGGGCTTTTATCCAAAATAAATAAATAACTCAAGAAACTAAACGACAAACCAAAAAAACAACTTAAAATGTAGGGTGCAGAACTAAGCAGAAAATTCTCAACAGAAGAATCTCTAATGGCCAAGACACACTTAAAGAAATGTTCAGTGCCCTTAGTCATCAAGGAAATGCAAATCAAAGTGACATAGTTTAAAATCAAAAAACGGAGCAAGGGCAACATTCCTCCATTGCTGGTGGGAGTTCAACCACTTTGGAAATCAATTTTTTCAGTGTCTCAGAAAATTGGTCCATACCACCCATGGACATAAACCCCTCCAAAAAAAGCTCCACCCTAACACAAGGACACTTGCTCAACTATGTTCATAGCATATTATTTGTAATAGCCAGAAACTGGAAACCACTTAGATGTCCCTCAACTGAAGAATGGATAAAGAAAATATGGTAGATTTATACAATGTAATATTACTCAGTTATTAAAAAGAGGACATCGTGAAGTTTGCAGGCCAATGGATGGAACAAGAAAAGATCATCCTGAGTGAGATAGCCTAGACCCAGAAAGATACACATAGTATGTACTCACTTATAAATACGTATTAGCCATAAAGTACATGATAACCATGCTACAACCCAAAGACCCAAAGATGCCAAGGAGGGCCCAAAGGAGGATGCTTGAATATCACTGAGAAACGGAAATAAAATAGACATCTGGGGTGGATGGAAGGAGGGAGGGAACTAGACAGAAGAGGGGGTGGGGAGGGGAACAGGAAGGATCAAGTGTTGGGAGGATGTCAGGAGAGAGAATATTCTGCATTTTTATCTATTTGTAGAATTTCATAGAGCCTATTGGATTAGAAAAGAAAACTGTAATTGTCTTTAATGAGTCACTTCTACAAAGTCTCTCTTGCCATACAATTTAAGAGATTTTTCAGGTTCCTGGATTTGGGGTAGGTAGATATTTTTGGTGTGCCATCATTTGGCTTATGACAAGGCATTGTTTATTCCTCCCAGGGAATCTATAAGTGCATTAGTTTGAAATGGCAGCACTCAGTGTCTTTTTCCTCAGAGCGTTAAGGTGCTTTGTGTTGTTTTGTTTCAAAGTGCAATCTCAAGACTCAATGGGGAACAGATCTGCTGTGGAGGAATCACTTGGCTGTTGGTGAGCTTCACTTCCTCTGAGGGTGCTGGCTGATGACCTCAGCTCCTTCCAGATGTTAGCCAGAGGAATCCTTCTTCTTGCCCTATCAGTGAGTCTCTCTGCAGCAGCTGTTTTCTACACAGTGTTTGACAAAGTTCCAACAACATATAGATTATTGTCTTTTATCATCTAATATCAGAAGTGAAAAATCCATCATATTTAAAAATATACTTGTAATGCAGCAAGACCAGACCACAAGAAAGAGGGAAAAAAAAAAAAAAAGCACAAAAGAGAGGGCCTGTCATCAGAAAAGCACCACTAGGAGCCACGTGTGAGGCATCCCACAATTGTATTTGGATCATTTACCAATGCATGACAAAACTCAGAGGCTTAAAGCCAAATTAGTAAATAATCTTCAAGTCCATGAATCATCTAGAATGCAGCTAAATAACTACGCCAAACTATGGATTCAGCTGTGCTGTGCTTTGTTCCTTATTGTGACATAGTGGGCAGGTTAAGTTTCTTGTTTGGTTGGTTTTTTTGTTTTTGTTTTTGTTTTTTTTTGTTTTTGTCAACTTGACACAAGTCATTCTTCTCAATTGGGAAAAATGCCACCAGCAGACTGATATGTAGACAAGACTCTGGGGGCATTTTCTTGATTGATTCCAGGTGATTGATAATTAATAATTGATGACTGGTGTGAATAGCTGATGTGATAATGATGACTGATGTTTCCGTCCTGCCACTCCTGGGTCAGTGGTCCTGTACTACTTAAGGAAGTAGGCTGAGCAAGGCAAGGGGAGCAAGCCAGTGAGCAGTGTTCTACATAGTCTTTCCTGCGTTTGAGTCCTGCTTTGATTTCCCTGCAAGATGAACTGTGATCAGAGTGTGTAAGTCAAATAAACCCTTCATTCCCCAAGACATTTTAGCTCATTATATTTTATCACAGCAAGAGAAAGCAGTCGTAGACACATGAGAGCATATTAGCTTCATTGGGATGAGGGCTGAGAAGGTGGCAGTCCCCACTGCATAGCAGAATTGCAAGGAAGGCAACTGTGTGAAGACTTTTAAGATCAGAATTGAGCATTTACAGTCTCCGCCCCAAGCCCCCTCACACTATATCCCATTGGTCATAATGGATCGCAAGTGCAAGAAGGCAGGTTCTGTTCTAGTGGAAACAACTACCAGGTCACAGTGTCACAGGTACCGTCGTACCCAAATTCACAGAACCCAGGTCCAGATTTATCCAGCTGAAAACTCCTTTTTCACTGTTCTATACCTGAAAAAATGTCTGTGTTCTCTTAAAATCATTTCCATCCAAAACAGTATTCGCAAAACGTAGTCCAAAAAGAAAAAAAAAAAAAAAATCCTTCTGTAAAGTTGTCAGAAGCTGTACCGCACTGCCTCTCTTCACTATATCGTTCACTTTATCGGCCTAAATTCATAACACTGGCAGAAGCACGGCGATGAAATCAGAAAATGGATTTCCTTGCCATACTTTTACATTACAAATGGGCCTAGTCCAGGGCAATCCCAGCTGGACCTGGGATAGTACACAGGCCCCATAAATAATCCATGTTCCTTTCATAGGCGGCCAGGAAACGCTTACTCAGCAGTTGCTGTTCACGCAGCGGCAGGGAATCTAGGTCAGGTGGAGCTGAGATATGCGACAACACTCCGAATGTTCAGGCCGACTTGAACACAGAAAGGGGATTTAAAAATCGGATCAGGGGCGTGGTGGCGCACGCCTTTAATCCCAGCACTCGGGAGGCAGAGGCAGGCGGATCGCTGTGAGTTCGAGGCCAGCCTGGTCTACAAAGTGAGTCCAGGATGGCCAAGGCTACATAGAGAAACCCTGTCTCAAAAAACAAAAAACAAAACAAAACAAAACAAAAGAAATCGCATCTGTTTCGTTTCTCTTCCTATTTTTGTCCCCTTGATTCCCTGCTCTTGCTTTACCACTCAGCTGAGCAGAGTACTGAAAAGACTGGAACAGTGGACAGCCCTACCTTGCTCCCGACTTCAGTAAGATTGTTGCAAGGTTTTCTCCACCTAGGATGATGTTCACTGTGGGTTCTTTGTACAGAGCTTTCACTGTGTTGAGATTTGCACCCTCTTGTGCTACTCCCTCTAGAATTTTTGTCATGAAAGCATATTGCATTTTCTCAAGGGCTTTTGCTGCAATCCATGTGATTTTGGTGTGGGATGCATGTGATTTGGATGATCATGCGATTTTGGTATTTCAGTCCATTCCTATGATCTATTGCATGTACTGACTTGTGTATAATGACCTGCCCCTCAGTCTCCCAGATAAAGCCAACTTAGTCACGGTGAGAATGTTCTTGGTGTATGTCTGTATTTAGGTTGCGAGTATTTGCTTCTTTTTATTTGATCTTCTCTCCCAAGTTCGCATTCCATCTAGTTGTCCTTCCTTTTCTGCCTTCCACGTCCCTCCTTCCCTTCTGCCGACCCTATACCCCATATCCCATTCCTTCCCCTTTTCCCTTCAGACAAGGGCAGGAATCCCATGGATATCAACCAAACATGGCATATCAAGTTGTAATATGACTAGGCACCTCCTTTCTAAGGCTGGGCCAGGTAACCCAGTAGGAGGAAAGCAGTCAGAATGGGAGGATACAAGGGATGGGATAAACATTGAGATGTAACAAGAATAAATTAATACATTTAAAAAACAAACAAACAAACAAATAACCAGTCAGAGACAGCCCTCATTAGGAGTCCCAAGAGAAGACCAAACTGTACACAGAGGGCCTAGATCAGACCCACGCAGGCTCCCCAGTCAGACCCAGTTCAGTCTCTACGAGCTCTGCTTAGCTAAAGCTGTGGGCTGTGTTCTTGTGGCGTCCTTGACCCTTCTGGCTCTGACAATCTCTCCACCCCCTCTTCCTGAGGCGCCATCTAACTTTTGGCTCTGGGTCTCTGCGTCTGATCCAATCAGCTGCTGGATAAAGCCTGCCTGATGACGACTGGACGGGGCTCAAATCTGTCACTATAGCTGAATGAAATTCTTTCATTGACTTTACTTATCTATCCATCATCTATCTATCTATCTATCCATTTATTATTTTTGCCAGTCCTGTTTGGCTCTATCTATCTCTCAGCTGTCCAGCTTCCAGTTCCCGGCCCTCTTGTTAGTGTCAGGGATGGGCTCTCTCTCATGGCATGGGCCTCAGGCTGGACCAGTCACTTGTTGGCCAATTGTACAATTTCTCTGTCACCTTTACTCCAGCACATCTTTCAGGCAGGACAAGTTGCAGGTTGAAGGTTTTGTGGCTGAGTTGGTGCTCCAGTGCCTTCATTGGAAGTCTTGCCTGGTTACGTGAGATGACCAGTTCAGGCTTCCTTTGTACACTCCATTACTAGGCATCTTAGCTAGCATCGTCCTTGACCATCCATGGGAGTTTCCATTGTACTTAGTTTCTAGCTCATCCTTGAGATGTCCCCCAACTCCAGTTTTCTCCTCCAGTATTCTTTCCCTACATCCTCCCCACACCTGAATTATCCTGTTCCCATCCCTACCCACCCCTAGTCCACTCACAAAATCTATTCTATTTTCAGTTCCCATGGAGGTCCAAGCACTCCCTCTTGAGCCCTCCTTTTTACTTAGCCTTTCTGGGTCTGTGGATTGCACCATGATTAGCCATTACATCACAGCTAAATTCCACTTGTAAGTGAGCACATTCCATGTTTGCCATTCTGGGTCTGGGTTACCTCACTCAGGATATATTTCTCTACTTCAATTCATTTGCCTGCAAATTTCATGATCTTATTTTTTTAATAGCTGAGTAATGTTCCACTGTGTAAATGTAACACATTTTCTTTACTCATTCTTTGGTTGAGGGATATCTAGGTTGTTTCCAGTAAGAAAGCTTCTATGAACATATTTAAGCAAGTCTTCTTGTGGTATGGTGGAACATCTTTTGGGTATATGCCCAGGAGTGGTATATCTGGGTCTTGAGGCAGCTTCATTCTCAATTTTCTGAGAAACCACCATATTGATTCCCAAAGTGGCTGTACATATTTGCACTCTCTCCAGCAATGGGTTTTTCCCTTTCTGCCACATCTTCAGCAGCATGAGCTGTCACTTGTGTTTTGGATCTTGGCCATTCTGACAGGTATAAGACAGAATCTCAAAGTATCTTTGTTTTGCATTTCCCTGATGCCTAAAGATGCTGAACATTTCAAGTGCTTCTCAGCCATTTGAGGTTCCTCAGGTTGAGAGTTCTCTGCTTAGATCTGTACCCACTTTTCATTGGATTATTTAGTTTGTTATTGTCTAGTTCTTGAGTTCTTTATATACTTTGGAAATTATCCCTCTATAAGATGTGTATTTGGTGAAAATATCTTCCCATTCCACAGGGTAGCCAGTGTCCTATAGCCAGTGTCCATTGCCTTACAGAAGCTTTTCAGTTTCATGAGGTCCTATTTATTAATTGTTGATCTGCATTATTGGTGTTCTGTTCTTGAAGTTGTCTCCTGTGCCAATCCAATCAAGAGCATCTCCCACTTTTTCTTCTATCAGGTTCAGTGTATCTGATTTTACCTTGAGGTCTTTGATAGACTTGAATTCTGTGCAGAGTGATAGGTATGGATCTATTTGTGTTATTGTACATTCAGATATCCAGTTAGATCAACACCATTTGTTAAAGATGCTTTCTTTATTTCATTGTATAATTCAGGCCTCTTCATCAACCAACAGGTGCTCATGGGTCTATGTATTTATGTCTAGGTCTTCAGTTCAATTCCATTGATCAACCTGTTTTTATGCCAATATCATGAGGGTTTTTTTTTTTATTACTATAGCTCTGTAGTAGATCTTGAAATCAGGGATGGTGATAGCACTGGAAGTTCTTTTATTGTTTAATATTATTTTAGCTATCCAGGATGTTTTTCTCATATAAAGTTCATTATTTTGTTCAAGGTCTGTATAAATTGTGTTGGAATTTTGATGGAAATTGCATTGAATCTATAGATAGCTGCATACTGTGCATATCAAGTTTAGGTATGTCCCTCGTACCTTTGATTTCTCCAAGACTTTTATCATGAAGAAGTGTTGGATTTTTGTCAAAGGCTTTTTTGGTATCTAGTGAGATGATCATGTGTGGTTTTTCTTCTTTCACTTTGTTTATATGGTAGAGTACATTGATTATGGTAGATGTCCTTTTTGATTTGTTCTTAGATTCAGAGTATTTTATGATTTGTAAGAATTTTATTTAGGATTTTAAAATCTGCACTCATCAAGACTATTAGCCTGGAGCTTCCTTCCTTCCTTCCTTCCTTCCTTCCTTCCTTCCTTCCTTCCTGTCTTTACTAGGCTTTGGTATTAAATTAATATTGGCATCGAAGAAGGAGTTTGGGAGGGATCCTTCAGTTTCTATTTATTTTTTGATAATTTAAGAAGGATTGGCTGTAGATCTTCTTGAAAAATCTGGCATGATTCTGCTGGGAATCCATCTAGGCCTCAACATTCCTTAGTAAAAAGAGTTTTATTAGTGTTTTAATCTCATTTGTTATGAGTCTGTTTAGGTTGTTGACTTCTTGGCTAACTTTGGGTGATTTGGATGAATCTAGAATATCATTTCTTCTGAGATTTTTCTAACATTAAGTAATACATATGTTAAAACATTCTCCTATAATATTCTGAATTATTTTAGTATCTGTTGTAACATTTCCCTGTTCCTTTTTGAACCTGTCAATTCTGAGGCTTCTCTTTGTTTCCTTTGGTTAGATGGGCCAAGGTTCTTTGGACCTTGTTTCTTTTCAAACAACCAGCTCTTAGGCTCTTTGTATCATTTTTTTTTTCTGTACTCAGCCCTGAAATCAGATACATACAAGAGACATTATACAGAAGGATGTATTTCTATATTTAGGAGTGTGTGTGTATATGTGTGTGTATGTGTATATATGTGTATGTTTTACATGCACACACACACACACACACACACACAATTAAAGAAAAAGTGGCCATAAACTTTAAAGTGAGCAAGAGAGGGTAAATTTCAGGGGATGGAAGAAAAAGAATTGGGGAAAATAATGTAATTATATTTTAACTTCATTTTTAAATTATTTTTAAAAATCTAATTAAAGTTGAACTATCATGTAATGCAATACTTTCATCCCCAGAATTCAATCCTGGTCCTTTATTTGATACTCACAGCAGTGGATGTAACAACATCTGTGTGACCAGTCCTTTAGCAGCTACCCACTGACCTTCAGCCCAGCCCAGTTTGTACCTCATGCACCTTCACTGCCAGCTATACTGAACCATTTGCACTTCTCCAAAGGAAAACAAATATACAACTATTGTTCTCATTTCTAGACTATTCTTGTCCCGTTTGTCAGTAATATAAATTAAAGTCTATCATTCAAAGGGAACTCATGGTCCTGTCAACAGAAACTCTTTCTTAGCCTCAGGCTAGCCCCACCAGGCAGCTGATTTGGGCTAGAGTTTCTTTCTTAGCTAACACCTGATGCATCTCAATGGCCCTGTCGATATATATTAGAATCAGCCTATATCAATCCCACAAATATCCTGCTCTTTAGAACTAACTGGCTTTTTGGCTCTGAATGCACACCATTCCCTGGCACAGTGCCCAGTATTCATTAAATTTTCGCAGAAGAAGACAATGAGAAGGAAAGTGGAAAATCAGGACAGGAAAAAAAAAGAAAGAAAGAGAGAAATGGAAAGAATTTAAAACGGAACTGGAAAGAGGCTGAAACAAAGAAAGAGATGGAAGTGAAGTGCAGGAAAGAGGGGAGAAGAGAGATAAACACGCGCTCACAAATGAGAAGGTGTGTCATGACTCGCAGCTCGCCTTGTAGCTGTGAGACGCCCATTCGTCTTCACTGGGAGCATGCTTGCCCTTCTGAGTGCAAGGTAAGGCTGTTTTTCCTTCAAGTCTTCTTCGGGCATCCGGATCCTCTAATGCCCTCTGTATACACAGGCATGTGGCCACTTCAGAGCAGAGTCTCGTAGCCAGATCTTCTATTTCATTTAGTTACCATTGTATTTAATTACTATTAAATATAATCATGAAAATGGCAAAAAATAAAAAATCACATCGGAAGAACTTGCAAAGTCTCTCCAGAATTGTCATCCTGTTCAAAGGCCGAGCAGCCATTCAGCGGGTAGGACACGTGAGCACTGAGGAGATGGAGTATAAGTCGATGCTGTAACCGCTGGCGTGTGCTGCCGGAGGAGGACGAGTCTCTGGAACACTCTTCTCATTTATATGGTAGAAAGTGAACCTCCGAGTCAACCTGAACAAGGGTTTGTAGGCAACAGTTGCAAATGCCAATTGTTGCTATTTCCACTTCAGTGCTATGGCGGCTTGTGATTGCTTGGTGGATCTGAAGCCGCCTCACAGTGTAATAATCACACTTTCCAAATTGCACCTGAGACATTACCATACCTGATAAGGTTCTTAATTGGTGTTTTAGAATAATCACTTGAAAAACACTTCCTTAGGAAGAATACTTTCAATAGAAGACATATCACGTCTGCTCCAGAACTATCTTTTAGAATCACTATGATAACTGCTTGTCTTCTTCCTCAACCATGAATAAACTCAACAACTTCATAATTGTACATTTCAAAGACTCTCTGGAAGCTTTGGTGTTCTTTTTTCTTTCTTCCTTCTTGTGAGTTTCATATCATGCTTCCCGATCCTACTCATCGCCCCATCCCCTCATATTTGCCCTCTATCCTTGTAACTTCCACCACCAAATTAAAACAACAAGCAAACATAAAATAAACTAAACAATGCCTAGAAAACATCTCGTCATGGAGGCTGTAGTGTGTCACTTGCGAATGTTTATTGCAAATATGAGGCACCAGAGTTCATGTCAGAGTCGGTCCCCACTCTCCACACAACTGTGGAGAATGTCCTGTCCATTGGCTAGATCAGAGTAGGGCTTCAATGTTTACTGCATGTACTGTCCTTGTTTGGTGCAGTAGTTTGAGCAGATGTCCCACCCCCTGGGTCCATCTGTCCATGACAGATCCATCTGTCATGATGTTCTTTGTGTAGGTTTCTAGGACCCTCTGGATCCTTCTATTTCCCCATTCTCCCAGACTTCTCTCACCTAAAGTCCCAATTGACCACTTCCCCTTGGTGGGGAGGCCTGGTGGCACTCAGAGAAAGAATAGGCAGGCTACCAAGATGAGACTTGATAGGCTGTGACCATATGGTGGGGGAGGTGGTCCCCTTCTGTCACAGACCTAGGGGAGGGGAATAGGGTGAAAGAGGAAGGGAGGGAGGAATGGAAGGATACAAGTAAGGGGAGAACAATTGAGATGTATTCCAAATAAATTAATTTTAAAAATGTTTATTGCAATGAGTCATTGAGCTGAGGTCTCCAGCTTCTGTGACACTGTTGCCCTGTGCTGTAGAAATCCTGCGGATTTGAGTTAACAGGACAGGCCCATACATTGCCCCAACCATTTACAGAGGATGTAGATTGTGGTATGGGCCAACTCAAAGCTCTGAGCATGTCAGGCCCCCTGACACTCCTTTAACGACACCATTCAGGAAGCTTGACTGCCCTCCCTAGACACCAGTGCTGCGATCCACAGGAAGCAGGGTCAGCTCTTCTGCTCCCATGCCATTCAGACCAACTCACCCACACCCACGGGTAATGGGTTTTCTTTCTTTTTCTTTTTCAAAAACCCCTCTCTGTGTCTCATAGTATGTGGCTGACTCCATGTCTCTGTGTGTGTGTCTGTCTCTGTCTGTTTCTCTCTCCTTGTCTCCTTCCCTCCCTTCCCCCTTTGCCCCCTCCCTTTTCCCTTCTCTGTCTCCCCTTCCCCCCCCCCATCTCACTCACTTTCTCATCTTTCCAAACCAGCAGGTAGCAGAATAGAAAAGCAGAGTAGGTGATTTAGAACTATGGTGCTGTTGACCTTGTCTAGGCCTTAAAGAAGTATTTAATTTGAATAAAATTAGGAATAAATATAAAGAAGGAGCAGGAAGTTTAGAAGTAGCAATGAAGCTGGGACCTCCTCTTAGAGACAACTGTCTCAGCTGAAACTCAGTAAGCAGTTTTCATTTTCACTCCAGTTTTTCATTATGATCTAATAAAACTTAATGCATAAAAAAGAAAGGCAAAAACCTAAGCTAATCTGAATCCTCAAGAGACTTATTAATATTATCATTATGGGGTAAAACTGATTGAGTGGGAGAAGAAAATACAATCCACATGCTGTAATAATCTACTTGGGGAGTCATAATAAAATACTAACAATGGAGTCATAACAGAAATCTTTTTCCTCGCATGCTGAGGTAGGAAATCCTCATTGAAACACCCCAGGGGTTTCATGTTCTGCGGACACTTCTTTTCCTGGTCTTCAGGCAACCTCTTCTCTGTTTTTTGTCAGTGCACCAGCCCCAGCTGCCCTGTGGAGTTGAACTCATATGTAAACCCCAGGCACAGGACAGACAATGCTACAGGATGCTCCTCAGATGTATCTCCGTTAAGTAACATATGACTGGTGATCAATTACACTTGGAGTTAGTTCAGAATCCCACCTTTTCACAAGTCTCACCCGCTTCCCTTTCCATACCAACCCCACCTCCTCCTTGCGCCTTTTATGTTTGTTTGATAACATTTGTTTATTAGCACTGCATAGTCTCTGAAGGGATGGAGATCCCTCTGGGTGAGAAGACATCTTTTCACCTTCTTGTAGCCATATTATTGATAATTCTTCATATGAATGTTTTACCTCCTCATCGTCACCAACCTCTACACTTACACCACAATGACAATTTCCTGTCATATTCTTTGTTACATATGCAGTATAAGACTTTAATATAAAAAAATTAAAACCCTTCCTTCCCTCTCAGAACAGAGCTTCAGAGAGAAAGCAGTGCAGACTTAGCTACAAGATGCTATGATGGGAAACACACACATTCATGAAAGATGTGCAGCAGCTGACTCTAAGTCCTCAGGAAGCACAACTCATGAGCTATACCACATGAGCCACACTAAGTATAACAGTACAGCATACGACGGTTACAACCATATAACCCCAAACCGTCTTCTAGTCCTGATTCTAGATAGAATTATTCTAGACTATATAAGGATCTGAAGAGGGATATGAAAAATAGGAGTGATCTGGTATGATTACATACATTATAAGAAAAGGGAAGACATTCATTCCTTTGCCTTATGTTATAGGCCTGAGGTTTGTGTGAGACTTGCCCTCTCAGTTTTGTGTATTTACAATCTCAGACACCATAGCACTAGCACTGAGATTAGGAGGGGTAGCTCCCATCACAACTGAGGTAATATCTTCATTCAACACTCTAGATGAGATAGATAGATAGATAGATAGATAGATAGATAGATAGATAGATAGATGACAGATCGATGATAGAGCAAGAACACAGCATTCTGCGAACATGAGAAGCCTTCACCAGACACCAAATTCACCAGTGCCTTTGACCAAAAACCCAGCAGACAGATTTATAAATGCTGTTTCTGTTCTCAAGCCATGCACTCTGCTCCTTTATTCCAGCAGCCTATACACCAAACAAGACAGGCTGATTGTGCCCGTTGTCTCTTGAGGATTCTTATAAATAATCACAGCAATTATACAAATCATGCCATAATTGAAATGCTATACTATGTAATACTCCCTAAGTATTAATTAATTGTATTTAATATTTTTAAATTCTACTATGCGCTGCTTCAGATTCCAGTGTGGCTGACAGTTTCTCCTCTCTTAGTGGGAATAAAATAATTTTGAATCCAACAAGCAGTAGAACTTGGTCTTGATAGTTCACAGGAACTAGGTGCCTCATATGCGCTGCAGTACTTGGTGTTAGTTACAGTGTTTATCCTAATGTACAGACAGTCAACTGTTAACTGTTATAAGGAGTTTAGTTAGCTAACATAACCAGACCTGGTAGGTAGAGAATACAGTGATCATTATGTGAAGGGATTGCATAGCTTTTGGAGAGTGGGATTTAACTTCTCAAACTCTCACAGCCCATAAGACTCCACTGGAGGGCAACACCATGTCTCTGTCAGCTACAGTACTACTGCGTTCCTCAAGTGTGGAAGTGGACATTTGCATACTTGTTAGCCTCCTAATCTGACTCAAATCCTCCTGCTTCAGGCCTGGGCTAAAGAGCCTGCAGCCCCAGGAGCTGCTGAGGGCTTCCCTGTCACTGTCTGTGGGTAACTACAAGGTGAGGGGAGTGGAGTTTTACACATAGAATAAGAACCTATGGAGATGAAATGGATTCAGCCTCGCTTGACATTGTACTGGAGACCTGATATGCTCTGGGAATGCTTGAAACATAAGCCCAAAAGGTCAGAGATGGACTTGGTCAGAGAACGGCAACTTTTCCTTTGCAAGCGTCCCTGATTGCCCAATTTCTGCTTTAGAAAAATGAGATTCAAAGCTCACTGAGAGATACAGTTACTAACTCAAAGCCTTGGAGTTTTCTATTATTTTTGGTTTTTGTTTTTGTTTTTTTAAGTTTTATTAATTTATTCAGATTACAACTCAATTGTTATCTCATCACTTGTATCCTCCCATTCCTCCCTCCCTCCCGATTTCACCCTATTCCCCTCCCCTAGGTCTATGACGGAGGGGGACCTCCTCCCCCACTATATGGCCATAAGCTATCAAGTCTCATCTTGGTAGACTGCTTATTCTTTCTCTGAGTGCCACCAGGCCTCCCCACCAAGGGGAAGTGGTCAAATATGTAGCGTCAGAGTTCACGTCAGAGTCAGTCCCTGCCCTCCACATGGCTGTGGAGAATGTCCTGTCCATTGCTCTGATCTACCCAATGGACAGGAGTTTTCTGTTCTAACGTAAGCCAACAGTAAGGACTACTGCCCTGAATGCACTGCTTGTGAGATCTCTAACACAAGCCAGGGGTACACAGCACTCCGCTCCCCCACGAGCCCTTGTCAGTTTAGCTCTGGGAAGCACGCCCTCCTTCCTGAGATCTCTGTCCTTCCCTTTCCATTTTGTGTTTTCTTCGGCTTGATCTCAGCCCAGCACAAGCTACTAACGTTGGGTTAATCTTTGAGTCAAACCGTCCCCTTATTAACTGCTTCCAATAATGTACACACCACATGCTGGGAACATTTTGCCTTTTTGGCTACTGGGATGTTCTCACTAGCTGCACCTTCATTCTGAAACTTCCACCTCTTTGGTTAATCTCATATCAGAAAATAATTGCTCTCTATCGATCTGGTGCTCATGTCCTCAAGCCCACTCTCTAGCCCAGACTACAACGGGGTATAATGCTGCTCTGCCACCAGAACGTTTTGTGACTGCCTGTTGCTTAACTGTAGGCTCAATTTTCTTATCAATTATATTTTGTTATGAACTTACTAAACGAGCCTACCTCCCTAACAACCTGACTAACACAAACAATCAGAAAAGGAGATTAAAGAACACTACAATGAAACCTTAAGGATATCAGTCCCTGGTGTAGTCAGCAGGATTTCAGCAGACCAACAATTCCACCACAGTTGCTGCTGGAACCTGGAGCAGTAGCTGGAACCTCAAGCCTCAGCTGGAGTCCAAAGCCTTGAAGCTTTCCCTGGAGCAGTTCTCTTTAGGAGCCTCTTGAAGTATAGGGATGAACAGCAAAAAAACCATGTCCCAACCAAAAAGCCTCCTCTCCTGTTTTTGGTATACATATCTCCTCTCGGTCTGTTCAAGGGTGTTTTTTCACCAAGCTCCCCCACCAAGTAATTCAGATTCTATGTGGAATAACACCCTGCTTTCTCACTTCTACATGGCAAACCTCCTGCCCTCTTCTCTGTCCCACACTTGGTATGAAAACAGAAGCAGGTCTATCTCCCCTTCACTTAATGGAGGCTAAGATTTGCTAAATGCCTGATACCTGTATAGTATAGTGGTTTTTAAGGTGCTGTAAGGCGCATAGTATTGCTGTTCCTTTTGTATACCAAAGGTTCTGAAGCACAGGAGGGCAGTGATGCACACGTTGACAGAATGTGAATTGACTCTTATCTTCTCAATAGCAGTACATGCTCCTATATGACTTTGTTCCGCATTAACTTAAAAAATTATGCATTTTCACACATATATTACCTGAGACAATTTGTGCTATTTCTATGTGTAACTCACTTCCTAGAATAGTCATCTTCTCTTTTCCTTTGACCCCTGACACAGTGAAATCTTCTTGCTCAGTATTCCAACATATGCATTAAAAATATTTACCATTTGAGAAGTAACATATAGAGATATGAGAGTGGATAGATGATAGGTAGACGGATGGGGATAGAGAGATGATTGGTAGATTGATTAATGGTAGACAGACAGGCAAATATATGAATGGATAGATGATAGATGATTGATAGATGGGTAGACAGACAGACAGACAGACAGATGATAGACAAGTACAGAGATAGATGACAGGCAGATTAATGAATATATAAATAATATTAAAAAGAAAATAGATACAAATTATAAATATTTGTGTGTGTGTGTGTGTGTGTGTGTGTGTGTGTGTGTGTGTGTATCTTACTTTCTTTGAAAATACACAGATTTAGTCTGCCCCTAATGCCATATTCCAAGTGGGTAATAATGTCATAAAGTTTTAATAGTAGCAAAACAATGAAATTCACAAAACAAAGTACCTTCAAAATACATCGGTATAAACATTAAGTAGGCAGGTTACCATAAAATGAGACAGTCTTTATTTAGGCCTCCAATGCTACCTGAAGACATTCTTAGCCTTTGGATTGTTAGAAACTAAGAGTCAGTTTGTACACTCAAAAAGAGTTATTAGTCACAAGGATTGATGTTAGTTCACAGAGATGGGCAATGAATAGCTATTAATGATAGCCCAAGATAATTTGGTTCAACACATACCATATTATTGATCTCTACAATCACAGAGTTTGTAATTAGTTCACTAGTCTTCTATCATTTTAATATAAATGTGCTTTTTTCAGAGAATGTCAGTTCACAACACCATATAGCTGATAAGGATGATGATGATAGCAGATAAGTCAAAGAATTAGACGATGAAACTTAGAAATGCAAATGAGGTAATTCTCAGCGGGATGACCTTTAACAAACCAGAGATCCATGAAGTCCAATTAGATGTCTGTTTTTTGCCTCCAGGAATAAGCACTCCTATTGCACCACTGAGGATGTCTTGTTGGGCTGGTCACTGATGTGGTTTATAGACTTTATGGTTGACTAGGACTGTTTATTGCCTTTCTCCCTTGGCAGCTTGGATAACACCTTTAAATGCTGTGAATGCTGGTCTTCAGGGAGAATTCTTCTAGGTCCATTCCAGCTCAATCTCTCCAGGTCCTCTTTCCAAAATGTGAGTTATCTGCAATTTCTGGAAGATAACCAAGAATAACAGGCCGGCATACATTGTTTCAGGAGTTTCTTGGATTCCACAAAACAACAACTAAAAGAGAAATATCTCATGCATGACACTGGGATTTTTGTTAGATAGTCTATGGAACTTAGTGTTATCACTTCAAGTGATTTGGCATCACTTAAACGATATATATATATATATATATATATATATGAACACAAATATATAACATAAATCATATATTAAAATAAAAACTTCTATAAATGAGGAGGAAACTGACAGAGGGGGCAAAATCTTTGTCACTCTATGCCTGATATACAGAATATAAAAAGAACTCAAAAAAAGAGAATCATTAATATAAACGACTAAATATTATTCTTTTCCCATATCCACGCCAGCATTTGTCTCTTTAAAAAAAAAAATCTTAGCAGAATGATTGTTGTAAAGTAAATCTGAAAGTAATTTTAATTTGTATTTCCCTAGTGGCTGACAATGTTGACATTTAAAACTGCTTCTGCGTATTTCATTTTCTGATATCTGTCTGTTCAGTTCTAAGCCCCATTGTTGTTTTGAGTTGTCTGATTTTTTTTTTTTTTTGATGTTTAGTTGTGGGGTTTTTTTTTGTGAGGGTCTTTGAATATTGTAGATGCCAGCTCTTTATCATACGCACAGGTGGTAATGATTTTCCATTTATATATGCTGTTTGTTTAATAGAATGTAAATGTGCTTTGCTGAATATAAGAAGCTTTTTAGATTCATGAGGTCCCATTTATTAATTTTTAGTTTTAATACCTGCACTATCAGAGTCCTGTTTAGAAAATCCTTTCCTGTCCCAATGTGTTCAAGCTAATTCTTTAATCTATAAGATTCAGAGTATAAAGTCTTATGTTGAAATACTTGATTCACTTGGAGTTGAGTTTGGTAGAAGTTGAGAGATAAGTATTTAGTGTATATTGGCCACATCATTCTCCACAGTTGTGAGGAGAACAGGACCACCTCTGACATGAACTCTGGTGCCCCTGATTTGATCATTTCCCCTTGAAGGGGAGGCTTGATGGGCACACAGAGAAAGGGGAAGCAGGCTATCCAGATGAGACCTGATAGGCTGTGGTCATATGGTGGGGGAGGAGGTCCCCTTCTGTCAGAGGTCTACAGGAGGGGAATAAGACAAAAGAGGGATGGAGGGTGGGAACAGGAAAATGTAAGTGAAGGGATAACAACCAGGATGTAATCTGAATAAATTATAAGAAAAAATAAAATAAAATAACTAAATATTAAGAAAACAAATAAGCCAGTTAAAAGGGGGTACATAACTAAACAGAGAATTTTCAAAGGGGGAAACTCAAATGGGTGAGAAACATTTAAAGAAATGTTCAACATCCTTAGTCATCAGGGAAGTGTATATCTAAATTACTTTGAAATTTCATCTTATACCTGTCAGAATAACTAATATTAATAGAACAAGTGACAGCTCATGCTTATGGAGATGTGGAATAATGGGAACACTCATCCATTGCTAGGGTCCGAAAACTTGTCCAGTCACTACAGAAATTAGTGCCACATTTCCTCAGGAAGGTGAAAATCAGTCTACCTCAAGATTGGGGTATGCCACTCCTGAGCATATACCCAAAGGACACGTTATCTTACCACAGAGAAGTTTTTTCAACCATGTTCATTGCTGCTCTATTCAAAATAACCAGTAATGGAAAACAACCTAGATGTCCCTTAGCAGAAGAATGGACCAAGGATAAAACAAATTGCTACTGTTTTAAAAAAATAAATAATAAATAAAAAATAATAAAAGAAGCATTAAAATGACATTCTGCTACACTCATAGATCAGTACCTTGCTCAGGCATCATCAGAGAAGATTCCTCCAGCAGCAGATGGAAACAAATGTGGAGACCCACAGCCAGACATTACGGAAGAAAACACTCAGACATAAGTAGAAAAGAAAGAAAGAAAGAAAGAAAGAAAGAAAGAAAGAAAGAAAGAAAGAAAGAAAAGAAAAACCTGGAAACCAAATTGGGGGGAGAGGGAAGAAATGACTAAGAAAAATTAGCTACAAATCAGAACAGAGGTTTCTCAAAAGAAGAAGTAAAAACGGCTAAATGTCCATTATTTTAGTGATTAATAAAATGCAAATTCAGTCCAAGATCAAGAAAGCAGCTTACAACAAATGCTGGTGAGAACATGGCAAAGAGCGGCCTCTCGTTTACTGTTGACAGGAATCCTAACTGGTGTCCTCATGGAGCTAACTGTGGAGAATCATCAAAAACGTAAGTTATATCCACTGTAAATCCAGTCACGCCGCTGCTTGGTGTTTGCCAAAGGACTTGATGTCCTACTCCTCGGCTATGTTCACTGCTTTCCATCCAGGCAAGAGAAACAACTGAATAAATGCCCTGCAACCAACAAATGTACCATGTGGTACATAACACAAAATTGTATTCTATTCAGCTGTAGAGAAAGTGAAATCTTAAGATTTATGAGTAAATGGATAGAAATCTAAAATATTACACCGAGTGAGGCAACCAGGCTTAGAAAGACAAATGCTGCCTATTCTTTCTTATGTATAGATAATAGCAATGAATCTTTCGATGTGAGTATGCAACGTGGAGTTACATAACTAGCTGCAGAAATGAGAAAAATACAAATTTCCCATGAGAGGGTGTTAATCTTGCAGTGGATGATAGCGGGACATAGGTCCTTGAGGAGAGACATGGGGAAAACAGAAGAAGGACTTTATCTGGGGATCAGCAAGGGAGCTTAGTACAGAAGAAAACATGTGGAGGATAATAAAAAACACCAAGAACGTTTGGAAAACACATGGGGAATCACATTACTTTATTTTTACTTCTCATCTCATTTAGAGTGCTCTTAAGATCTAGGTTTCTTGTATACCCTGCCTGGAAATGTTTCATAAGGCTAAGTAGAGCCACCTATTGAGGAGAGCTGGACCAGACTTTTGTGCAATTTGTGAGACAATAGTTAGTCATGTTTGCCCTGCCTAGCCTAGCTTCTCCACCATACAGAATGTGCACTAAAGTTCTTTTAGATGCACCTCAAGAACTACACTTCCTCATTCCATCTTGCTGGTCTTGGGCATACTGAGCATTAATGCTTTTGAATGGGCAGCACTGTTCCAATAGGCATACCCTCCAATGAGCCAGTGAAAAGAAGCCATCACAGTGGGAAGGCAGCAGGGAAGATTATTTCTAGAACTCTGGAAGTTTACTGAAAGGTTTCACGTTATATATTCCCATGTGAAGTGATAATCAATTGGCAATGACAATAAGCATATACCAGCAAGAGTTGGGCAGGTAGAGCCTCATTTCTATTCATAGTGTTGGTGTTGTGTTGTGTACAAACGGCAACTGGCTGAATTAGTTAACAAGACTGCTGACCTCCACAATAACGTCAGCTCATTTCTCTCACCTTTATGTCTAACTCTTCCAGGAAGCCATGAATAATAAGCAATCTGGAAGAGTATATTACTATATTGCCTTTAAATTTGAAAAGAATATGCCAGGCAGTGGTGGTGCACACCCTTAATTGCAGCACTTGGGAGGCAGAGGCAGGCAGATCGCTGTGAGTTTGAGGCCAGCCTGGTCTACAAAGCAAGACCAGGACAGCCAAGGCTACACAGAGAAACCCTGTCTCAAAAAAAAAAAAAAAGAGAAGAAGAAGAATAAGAAGAAGAAGAAGGAGGTGGAGGAGGAGGAGGAGGAGGAGGAGGAGGAGGAGGAGGAGGAGGAGGAAAAGAAGAAGAAGAAGGAGGAGGAGGAGGAGGA